>NW_028321867.1:0-9270 GCF_062004578.1 Staurois parvus | reverse complement strand
ACCCCGAGTATGGAGGAAGAATGGAGAGGCACAAGGGCCCAGAGTATGGAGGAAGAATGGAGAGGCCCAAGGACCCCGAGTATGGAGGAAGAATGGAGAGGCCCAAGGACCCCGAGTATGGAGGAAGAATGGAGAGGCACACACTGCAAGATGCTTGAAGTCCAGTGTGAAGTTTCCACAGTCTGTGTTGATTTGGGGAGCCATGTCATCTGCTGGTGTTGGCCCACTGTGCTTCATGAAGTCCAGGGTCCCCGCAGCCGTCTACCAGGAGATTTTGGAGCACTTCCTGCTTCCTTCCACAGACGAGCTTCATGGGGATGCTGACTTCATTTTCCAGCAGGACTTGGCTCCGCCCACACTGCCAAAAGCACCAAAACCTGGTTCAATGACCGTGGGATTACTGTGCTTGATTGGCCAGCAAACTGGCCTGACCTGAACCCCATAGAGAATCTATGGAACATTGCCAAGAGAAAGATGAGAAACATGAGACCGAACAATGCAGAAGAGCTGAAGGCCGCTATTGAAGCATCCTGGTCTTCCATAACACCTCAGCAGTGCCACAGGCTGATAGCTTCCATGCCACGCCGCATTGAGGCAGTAATTGCTGCAAAAGGGGCCCCAACCAAGTACTGAGTACATATGCAGCTTCTACTTCTCAGAGGTGCGATATTGTTCTATGTACAATCCGTGTTTTATTGATTGCATGGAATATTCTCATTTTCTGAGATTGTGGATTTGGGGTTTTCATGAGCTGTAAGCCATAATCATCACAATGATGACAAATCACGGCTGGAACTATCTTGCTTTGCATGGAATGAGTCTCATATATTAGTGTCACCTTCTAAGTTGCTGCACTGAAATCAATGAATGAATGAATGAATGAATGCACCAGATTCTCATTTTTTGACTTTCTCCCATATATAAAAATAAAACATAAATTGCTTACTTCAGCAAAAACAAACAAAAAACAGGAAATTTCTTTTTTTTTTTGCCAGGAAAGAAAAAAAAAAAAAACTAAAATAAAAATACAAACCAAACATTTTAATATACGATATTGATTTATTGTTGTCATTATAATGCCCCTCAACAAACCCCGCCCAGAAACGACTGAACCTTGAACCCATACATGCAGCCTTCGAAAAAAAAAAATCTAGGGGACGTTAGAGGCCAGAGAAGCCACGCCCCCAGAGACAGACAACAACTTTGGGGACCTGACATTCCTCCACGCCTTTGTCCAGGTTCCCGGCCGCCACCCGTCCTTCTCAAGACCCCGAATCTTCCCAACCTCACCCAGAATGTTGTACACCACCACCTCAGCAGGAGGAAACCTGACCCCGTGCATTCCACGTGTAGTAATGGACTACTAAGCTAACTAGAAAAAGTGTCTCAAAATCAAAGTCCCGGAGCGTCTGAAAGGCTCCGTAAGACCACTCCGCGTAACTCAAGCGGGAAAGGAAAGGGATCCCCAGAGCCCCACCCACCCGCTTGTAGACATCTATATTGAAGGGGCACTGAAGCAAGAAATGGTCCATTGTCTCCTCCACCCCACCACACTCCACTCCACCACCTCCACCCCACCGCACTCCACTCTTGGCCAACCACGGTTCTCCGCAGAGCGATGCTTCACGTTGCCCTTCACATAGAGTCTGCCATGGAACGAGATCCAGGCCAAATCCCAAAACTTTAAAGGGATTCTCTCCAGATTCATCAAACGCAGACCCTCCCTCATAACCGGACCTGGGCAATCCCTCCCCCATAACCGGGCCTGGGCAATCCCTCCCCCATTACCGGGCCTGGGCAATCCCTCCCCCATAACCGGGCCTGGGCAATCCCTCAAGGCCAATGGCTCGCTAAAGGCAGATTCAACAACCCTCCTCTCCAGGGCCTTCCTAGGAAGAGATTTAATTTCCTCCGCCGTCACTCGCCATTGCCGAAGCATTTTCAGACACGGGGCAACATAAGCCGGGAGCTTACCATGTTGGACCCTCAGGCTCTTCACTGGCCCACCATTCTCCCAGCTCCGCAGAAAAGGCCTAAACCAGGACTGAAAAATACCAACCCACCCAGGCGGTTCCTCTGCCAGCATGCTACCAAAATTATGTTTCAAAAACATCAGAGAAAAGAAAACCACCGGGTTGACCATACCTAGGCCACCCATCCGCCTGGGAAGGTAGGTTACAGACCTCTTAATGAGGTTCAGTTTGTGCCCCCATAACAGCTGGAAGAAACAACTGTAGATCCTCGCATAGAGAGACACTGGAACACAGACAAAGCTGACATACAGAAATACCGGGATCAGGTAAGTTCTAATCAGGTCAATCCTTTCCCTGTAAGAGAGTTTCCACTCCTTCCAGCTGGCCACCTTGGCATCGGCATCTTGTAGCCTGCTTACCCAATGTGCCGTAATCACCGGGACCAAATCTGATGCCTAAAACTTTAATTTCCTGCTGGGGCTCTGGGAAGGCATCCGGAAGGGTAAAGCCTTCACCTTCCTCTCCCATCCAGAAATCCTCAGCATACAGATCCATCACCGAGACGACCTCCTCCGCCTCAGCATACTGTTCCATCACCGAGACCACCTCCTCCGCCTCCTGTCTCAGCATACTGTTCCATCACCGAGACGACCTCCTCCACCTCAGCACACTGTTCCATCACCGAGACGACCTCCTCCACCTCAGCATACTGTTCTATCACCTAGACCACCTCCTCCACCTCAGCATACTGTTCCATCACCGAGACCACCTCCTCCGCCTCCTGTCTCAGCATACTGTTCTATCACCGAGACCACCTCCTCAGCCTCCTCCCTCAGCATACTGTTCCATCACCGAGACCACCTCCTGCCTCAGCATACTGTTCCATCACCGAGACCACCTCCTGCCTCAGCATACTGTTCCATCACCGAGACCACCTCCTGTCTCAGCATACTGTTCTATCACCGAGACCACCTCCTCCGCCTCCTCCCTCAGCATACTGTTCCATCACCGAGACCACCTCCTGCCTCAGCATACTGTTCCATCACCGAGACCACCTCCTCCGCCTTCTGCCTCAGCATACTGTTCTATCACCGAGACCACCTCCTCCGCCTCCTCCCTCAGCATACTGTTCCATCACCGAGACCACCTCCTCCGCCTCCTGCCTCAGCGTACTGTTCTATCACCGAGACCACCTCCTCCGCCTCCTGCCTCAGCATACTGTTCCATCACCGAGACCACCTTCTCCGCCTCCTGCCTCAGCGTACCGTTCCATCACCGAGACCACCTCCTCCGCCTCCTGCCTCAGCATACTGTTCCATCACCGAGACCACCTTCTCCACCTCCTGCCTCAGCATACTGTTCCATCACCGAGACCACCTCCTTCGCCTCAGCATACTGTTCCATCACCGAGACCACCTCCCCCTCCCCCTACCTCAGCATACTGCTCCATCACCGAGACCACCTCCTCCGCCTCCTGTCTCAGCATACTGTTCCATCACCGAGACGACCTCCTCCACCTCAGCACACTGTTCCATCACCGAGACGACCTCCTCCACCTCAGCATACTGTTCTATCACCTAGACCACCTCCTCCACCTCAGCATACTGTTCCATCACCGAGACCACCTCCCCCTCCCCCTACCTCAGCATACTGCTCCATCACCGAGACCACCTCCTCCGCCTCCTGTCTCAGCATACTGTTCCATCACCGAGACGACCTCCTCCACCTCAGCACACTGTTCCATCACCGAGACGACCTCCTCCACCTCAGCATACTGTTCCGCCACCGAGACCACCTCCTCCGCCTCCTGCCTCAGCATACTGTTCCGCCACCGAGACCACCTCCTCCGCCTCCTGCCTCAGCATACTGTTCCATCACCGAGACCACCTCCCCCTCCCCCTACCTCAGCATACTGCTCCATCACCGAGACCACCTCCTCCGCCTCCTGTCTCAGCATACTGTTCTATCACCGAGACCACCTCCTCCGCCTCAGCATACTTTTCCATCACCGAGACCACCTCTTCCTCCTCCTGCCTCAGCATACTGTTCCATCACCGAGACCACCTCTTCCTCCTCCTGCCTCAGCATACTGTTCCATCACCGAGATCACCTCCTCCGCCTCCTGCCTCACCATACTGTTCCATCACCGAGATCACCTCCTCCGCCTCCTGCCTCAGCATACTGCTCCATCACCGAGACCACCTCCTCCGCCTCCAGCCTCAGCATACTGTTCCATCACCGAGACCACCTCCTCCGCCTCCTGCCTCAGCATACTGTTCCATCACCGAGACCACCTCCTCCGCCTCCTGGCTCAGCATACTGTTCCATCACCGAGACCACCTCCTCCGCCTCCTGCCTCAGCGTACTGTTCCATCACCGAGACCACCTCCTCCGCCTCCTGCCTCAGCATACTGTTCCGCCACCGAGACCACCTCCTCCGCCTCCTGCCTCAGCATACTGTTCCATCACCGAGACCACCTCCTCCGCCTGCTGCCTCAGCATACTGTTCCATCACCGAGACCACCTCCTCCGCCTGCTGCCTCAGCATACTGTTCCGCCACCGAGACCACCTCCTCCGCCTCCTGCCTCAGCATACTGTTCCATCACCGAGACCACCTCCACCGCCTCCTTCCTCAGCGTACTGTTCCATCACCGAGACCACCTCCTCCTCTTCCTGCCTCAGCGTACTGTTCCATCACCGAGACCCCCTCCTCCGCCTCCTGCCTCAGCATACTGTTCCATCACCAAGACCACCTCCTCCGCCTCCTGCCTCAGCATACTGTTCCATCACCGAGACCCCCTCCTCCGCCTCCTGCCTCAGCATACTGTTCCATCACCAAGACCACCTCCTCCGCCTCCTGCCTCAGCATACTGTTCCGCCATCGAAACCACCTCCTCCGCCTCCTGCCTCAGCATACTGTTCCATCACCGAGACCACCTCCTCCGCCTCCTGCCTCAGCGTACTGTTCCATCACCGAGACCACCTCCTCCGCCTCCTGCCTCAGCGTACTGTTCCACCACCGAGACCGCCTCCACCACCTCCTTCCTCAGCGTACTGTTCCATCACCGAGACTACCTCCTCCGCCTCCTGCCTCAGCATACTGTTCCACCACCGAGACCGCCTCCACCGCCTCCTTCCTCAGCATACTGTTCTATCACCGAGACCCCCTCCTCTGCCTCCTGCCTCAGCATACTGTTCCATCACCGAGACCACCTTCCCCCGCCTCCTGCCTCAGCATACTGTTCCATCACCGAGACCTTCTCCTCCGCCTCCTGCCTCACCATACTGTTCCATCACCGAGACCACCTCCTCCGCCTCCTGCCTCACCATACTGTTCCATTACCGAGACCACCTCCTGCCTCACCATACTGTTCCATCACCGAGGCCACCTCCTCCGCCTCCTGCCTCCTGCCTCCTGCCTCAGCATATTGTTCCATCACCAAGACCACCTCCTCCGCCTCCTGCCTCAACATACTGTTCCATCACCGAGACCTTCTCCTGCGCCTCCTGCCTCAGCACACTGTTCCATCACCGAGACCTTCTCCTGCGCCGCCTGCCTCAGCACACTGTTCCATCACCGAGACCTTCTCCGCCGCCTCCTGCCTCAGCATATTGTTCCATCACCAAGACCACCTCCTCCGCCTCCTACCTCAGCATACTGTTCAATCACCGAGACCACCTCCTCCGCCTCCTGCCTCAGCATACTGTTCCATCACCGAGACCACCTCCTCCGCCTCCTGCCCCAGCATACTGTTCCATCACCGAGACCACCTCCCCCGCCTCCTGCCTCAGCATACTGTTCCATCACCGAGGCCACCTCCTCCGCCTCCTGTCTCAGCATACTGTTCCATCACCGAGACGACCTCCTCCACCTCAGCACACTGTTCCATCACCGAGACCACCTCCTCCGCCTCCTGCCTCAGCATACTGTTCCATCACCGAGACCACCTCCTCCGCCTCCTGCCCCAGCATACTGTTCCATCACCGAGACCACCTCCTCCGCCTCCTGCCTCAGCATACTGTTCCATCACCGAGACCACCTCCTCCGCCTCCTGCCTCAGCGTACTGTTCCATCACCGAGACCACCTCCTCCGCCTCCTGCCTCAGCGTACTGTTCCACCACCGAGACCGCCTCCACCGCCTCCTTCCTCAGCGTACTGTTCCATCACCGAGACTACCTCCTCCGCCTCCTGCCTCAGCATACTGTTCCACCACCGAGACCGCCTCCACCGCCTCCACCGCCTCCTTCCTCAGCATACTGTTCCATCACAGAGACCACCTCCTCCGCCTCCTGCCTCAGCATACTGCTCCATCACCGAGACCACCTCCCCCGCCTCCTGCCTCAGCATACTGTTCTATCACCGAGACCCCCTCCTCTGCCTCCTGCCTCAGCATACTGTTCCATCACCGAGACCACCTCCCCCGCCTCCTGCCTCAGCATACTGTTCCATCACCGAGACCTTCTCCTCCGCCTCCTGCCTCACCATACTGTTCCATCACCGAGACCACCTCCTCCGCCTCCTGCCTCACCATACTGTTCCATTACCGAGACCACCTCCTGCCTCACCATACTGTTCCATCACCGAGGCCACCTCCTCCGCCTCCTGCCTCCTGCCTCAGCATATTGTTCCATCACCAAGACCACCTCCTCCGCCTCCTGCCTCAGCATACTGTTCCATCACCGAGACCTTCTCCTGCGCCTCCTGCCTCAGCACACTGTTCCATCACCGAGACCTTCTCCGCCGCCTCCTGCCTCAGCATATTGTTCCATCACCAAGACCACCTCCTCCGCCTCCTACCTCAGCATACTGTTCAATCACCGAGACCACCTCCTCCGCCTCCTGCCTCAGCATACTGTTCCATCACCGAGACCACCTCCTCCGCCTCCTGCCCCAGCATACTGTTCCATCACCGAGACCACCTCCCCCGCCTCCTGCCTCAGCATACTGTTCCATCACCGAGGCCACCTCCTCCGCCTCCTGCCTCAGCATACTGTTCCATCACCGAGACCACCTCCTCCACCTCCTGCCTCCTCCTGCGTCCCAGAGATGAAAACAGACACGTCATCAGCATAGGCCACGACCCTCAGAGGGGGCTCCCCAGGAATGCCCAAAGGAACTCCACACAACGGTCCGCTCTCTAACCTCCGAACGAAGGGATCGATTGTGAATGCATATAGCAGAGGACTCAAAGGACACCCCTGATGCACACCTAAGCCAACCCAAAAGGGCCATCCAATCCAACCATTTACAAGCATGAAGCTTTGAGCCCCTCTGTATAAAGTCTTTAGCCAATCGATAAAGCCCCCCTCCAGGCCATATTTGCCAAGAAGCAGCCATAGGTACTCATGATTGACTCGATCAAAAGCTTTGGCCTGATCCAATGCCAGCAGGAACTTTCCCCAGTCTGCAGCCCTGCACCGCTCCAGGTCCTCGCGGAGGAAGCAACATCATCACACATACCGTGCTGTTACCAAGTGTTCAGTCCTTGCGAGTGTCCTTTGTATTCAATGGCTTTTAATCAAAGAAGTGATGTGCTAAGATGGGTCCCTCTCTACTAATAGAAATTTGGATCATTTTTGGACAATCTGTAATTTTATGGAAAGTGTAGAGAGCCGGAAACAATATACACCATATAGAGATGTATGTGACTTCTCCAATGATGGAGTTCATGTGTCTCCTGTGAAGGGTCTTGATAACCCTCCATCATACAAAGACATTGGAGACAATTCTGCTCTTCCAACCTTGTGGTAATGGTTTGGTGAAAACCCTTTTCTGCTGCCCCCATGACTATCCCCTGTGTACAAAGCCAGCTCCAAAAAGACATGGATGACCAGTGTGGACCAGCTCCATAAAGACATGGATGACCAGTGTGACCAGCTCCATAAAGACATGGTATGACCAGTTTGGACCAGCTCCATAAAGACATGGTGTGACCAGTTTGGACCAGCTCCGTAAAGACATGGTGTGACCAGTTTGGACCAGCTCCATAAAGACATGGTGTGACCAGTGTGGACCAGCTCCATAAAGACATGGTGTGATCAGTGTGGACCAGCTCCATAAAGACATGGTGTGACCAGTGTGGACCAGCTCCGTAAAGACATGGTGTGACCAGTTTGGACCAACTCCGTAAAGACATGGTGTGACCAGTGTGGACCAACTCCGTAAAGACATGGTGTGACCAGTGTGGACCAGCTCCATAAAGACATGGTGTGACCAGTGTGGACCAGCTCCATAAAGACATGGTGTGACTAGTTTGGACCAACTCTGTAAAGACATGGTGTGACCAGTTTGGACCAGCTCCATAAAGACATGGTGTGACCAGTGTGGACCAGCTCCATAAAGACATGGTGTGACCAGTGTGGACCAGCTCCATAAAGACATGGTGTGACCAGTGTGGACCAGCTCCATAAAGACATGGTTTGACCAGTGTGGACCAGCTCCATAAAGACATGGTGTGACCAGTGTGGACCAGCTCCATAAAGACATGGTGTGACTAGTTTGGACCAACTCTGTAAAGACATGGTGTAACCAGTTTGGACCAGCTCCATAAAGACATGGTGTGACCAGTGTGGACCAGCTCCATAAAGACATGGTGTGACCAGTGTGGACCAGCTCCATAAAGACATGGTGTGACCAGTGTGGACCAGCTCCATAAAGACATGGTGTGACTAGTTTGGACCAACTCTGTAAAGACATGGTGTAACCAGTTTGGACCAGCTCCATAAAGACATGGTGTGACCAGTGTGGACCAGCTCCATAAAGACATGGTGTGACCAGTGTGGACCAGCTCCATAAAGACATGGTGTGACCAGTGTGGACCAGCTCCATAAAGACATGGTTTGACCAGTGTGGACCAGCTCCATAAAGACATGGTTTGACCAGTGTGGACCAGCTCCATAAAGACATGGATATAAAACTGGCTAAAAGATCGTATTCAAAGAGTAGTGGTTAATGATTCATACTCTGAATGGTCTAGGGTCATCAGTGGGGTACCCCGTGGTTCAGTGTCATTAGTGAGGGACCCCAAGTTTCAGTGTTGTTGGTGGGGTACCCCAAGGTTCAGTGTGATTAGTGGGGTACCCCAAGGTTCAGTGTTGGGACCCTTACTTTGTAATCTATATATATGATATGGTGTCGGGGATCTCAGTCTTTGCAGATGACACCAAGCTGTGCCGGGGAAAAACGTCCTTACAGGATGTCTCCAACTTACATCCGACCTCAATGCTCTGTGTAATTGGGGGACTATGGGGCCAATGAGGGCTAATGGTGATAAATGTAAGGTTCTGCACTGGGG
>NW_028321866.1:0-8385 GCF_062004578.1 Staurois parvus | reverse complement strand
AAGGAGCAGAGGATCGAGTAAGTATATTTTCTGTTATTATTCCCCTAGACATAAATGAGCAATTAACCCTTGCAGTGTGGGCACAGCCCTGCTGCAAAGAACAGTTTTTTATGTGCCCGTGGTTGGACTTTACAGTCAATGTAGGATTACATGGTTTGAGACTACCCAATCGCAGGGTGACAACACTCTATGTGATTTAACTGCAGAGCGAACTGTGTTGTCCTATTATAGGAAGTGAAAATACAACAGATCTACTGCCATGATCAGGTAATAAAACTGTTACGGGGGGGACCCTGAATAACAAAACTGCTGCTAGTTGCTAGTGACATGTTCATCATATACAGTATGTAATTTATTATGTCACCCACTTTATCTACTTGATGGATCAGAGCCAGTGGTCGATTCCCAGGTCCCTGCATCCCCTGATGTCTACTGTAGCCACCTGGGTTATTGCTTGGAATGTTGGCAATGATGTGGGTTGGGGCTGTATGTATTACTGCCTAAAGCAATAAAGATGACCTGCCACTTTCTAATATGTTATTCATCTATCAGTTTGATGAAAATAAAGACAATTTGAAAGCAGTAAAACACTGGTTGTAGGTGGAGGAGAGCGGTGTTTGATCGGCGGCAGGGTTGATCCTTTTGTTTTTAAGAATTTTGAAGTCACCTTAAGACTGCAATACATTAACAACCACTAATGAGTTATTACCAGCCGCTCAACAGCATAACTTATGAGTGTGTCACAATTTCTGGGGACCATCACCCTACGTGAATGAATGTATGGAACAATAAACTACCTTTTGCATTAAAAAGCAGAACAATTCCACCTGTCAGCCTTATTTATGAACAGTGTAATTCTTATTGAGACTGAACACAAGACCCAACAAATTGTCTGGCATTTAAGTCCTGGCACTGTGCACATTTTCCCACAATTGACGTTCGGTATGAAATTATGATCTCCACACAACGCCTACCCAAATTTGTTCAATAAACAGCAGGTTGCTTAGTAACTAGGCATTTCTTACCATCAGAAATTAAACCGTAAGATAGAAATACATCAATCATGCTATAATAATTAGCACTGACATAGAAAATACTGTTATCTAATGTACTTTATATGCCAAGTGATTTCTTCCAATCTTCCTTCTAACCGCTTTCATCCCTCCTAACAAGGCCATGTCCTCCAGTCCTACCTAGTCTGGAATTATTGTGTTTAATGTCAAAGCAGACACTTTTCGAATTTGAGAAAACCCCACTATATGTTTGTTATATGTTCCCATTCACACAGCATACCTAAAAATATATACATTTTACCCTTTAGATCAGTCATTTTCAGCTAGGGTTCCGCCAGAAGTTGTTAGGGGCTCCTTGAGCTGTGGTTAATTGGTCTCCCATCTGATGGTGCCTACAAAGTTCCAGGTCCATCATCACTTGACAGAGCCAGGTAGAATGACACCAATGATCTTTAAAGCTGACTTCAAGGGTGGCATTCTAACCACCACTATAAGGGGGACATTCATCCACGGACCACCAATGTAAGATAAATGTTTTCAATTACCATAGTAATGAAAGTGCCATGTGTACATAAATGTCTATGCAGAACAGCAAAAAAGTTCATAGGAGTCAAATTTTTCGAGTTACCTGCAATGGACTAACCTTAGCAGGGGTTCCCTGAGATGTGACCATTATTTCAAGGGTTCCTCTTGGTTAAAAAAGGTAGAGAAAGGCTGGTTTAGATGTTCCCCAGGAGAAGGCCTCATGACAGACTGCAAACATTTTTGAACAATTTCAGAATGACTCTGCTCCAAAGGATCTATTTATAAAACATTTGTTGGACAAATGCCCACCCATTTGTGCAGGTCACATGAATTTTGGCTGTAAATTCTGAAATAGATTTATTCCTATAATAGTCACCTCCGTCTAGTAGCCTGGATGTGGTATATTTTCTCATTATTTCAGAAAACTATGTTGCATTTTGGCCACTACATGGAGATGAAGATAATATAAATGAATCTATTACAGCAATTATGGCTAAAATTTGAAATCTGTGATATTCATGCAACAAATGTTTTTAAACCTTTTCCCGTCCGTACTATAGGCATTGCTCCCCAGTTCTGGGAGGACATCAATGGACATGTGCGCCTCCCCCTGGAGCATGCATTGAGTGCACTCTGTGACCGCTGTGTCTTTTGGACAAATGTCCAAATGTCTTTTGGGGAAATCACAGCAGCCCTATACAATGAGATCAGCTGTGTCCAATCACAGCTAGTCACATGTAAACAGGCTTGTCTGACAGGATACAGTGAGTACATTGCTTATACTGATAATCAGGGCATAATCGTCTGATAAACAAAAGATCTGTCATTGCTGGCAGCGATGCTGCCACCAATGTCCACAAAAAACAATAAAAATAAATGTGGAGATCCGCAAAAAACGGCCGACGGGCTGGAGTGCTTATTGACCGATTTTTCGTGCGGACGAAAATTCGGCCGATAAATGACCCGTCTATGACTTGCCTTAATAATATGTAATAATGGTAAATAAACAAGACACCTAAAGAAGTGTCACCTTAAAAACATGCTGGGTAATGGTTAGCTTCTACTTCCTCTTCCTTATCCGTCAGATAAAGGAAGGATTTAGATATGGGACAAGCATTGAAAGGTCTTGTGTCCTGTTATCACCAGGTTCAGATTTATACTTTCTTCCGTTCCGGGTGAACAGTCTTGTGCCATCCACCTCATGCCTAACCATCAGTGCCACCCAAGGCACACTGAAGCTGGAGGCGGAGAGGCTGACGATTAGAAGAGAGGTGCAAGGTGTTGCCTGTACTGCTCACATTGCACACTGTTCTTCAAAGCATCAACAATAAACATTTAACAAGCTTAGAACCACTTGTTCAGAACCAATCTGAACACAGATTGTAGAAGGGTGCAGGCTGTAGCTTTAACCTCCCTGGCGGTATGATTATTTCAGATTTTTGGTGCTGAAAGCGGTACCATTTTTTTGCATGGAAATATGTATTTTTTTTATTGTAGGCTGTAATTTTTAGGAAAAACTCACTGAAATCTGTCCGAACAAGAGTCTAGTAAACATCCCGGGTATGATAAAATTTGAAACACAAAATCATAAATTATAATTTAATAATCATAAAAATAATATAAAAATAATAAAAAATTTAATTCAATAATATAATCAAACCAAAAACACTGAAATGTGAAATAGAGCGCCAAGTTCGCACATTGCTGAGCTCAGTCGCAAAATCGTTTTCAGTTTCTGATGACGAATTTCCCCCACGAATCATTATCACTCAATTCTGCAAGTGGTTCTGATTTACTATCGCTGTTCTCTAGCTGATCTAAACCGCTTTTGACCTAAAGGGACACTTTTTGGACGCCATGGACATTTCTCAGTTTCCAGGCAGAAAGAACAGACAAAATGCAGGCAGGGCGCAGGACAAAGCACTAGGGACAATATGTATGTGAAATAGGTTGAAACAGCAATGTTTTACTGTGTAAAATGTAAAAAAAAAAAAGTGACATTTTTTAAAATTTTTAAATTTCCCGCCGGCGGCGGCGGCGGCGGCGCCTGTACGTCCCGACGTCACAGGGACAGGACACAGAAGCTGGATGCCGGCATCGGCCGGAGGAGATGGCCGGGGACGCTGCAGGGGACACATCGTGGGAGCGCAGGGTAAGGTAAGTGAAGAACACATGCCGGAGCAGTGCCGCAGGGTAAGCCCGAGTGTAGCTCGGGGTTACCGCTTTTGGTACTGAAATGTTACCCCGAGCTACACTCGGGAATACCGTCAGGGAGGTTAAACCAGATTTTAGCAAGCCAAAAGTCTTGTAAATGCTTGTGTAAAGCTAAAGTCAGTACATTTAGCTGGATTCACACAGGGGCTTGATAAAAAAAAAAGCAACTAGCTCCTGTAAGCACAGTATAATAAAGTATGTATTGGAGGACCAATGGCCTTCGGCGTGTATGAGAATCAGTGGTCCAAAGTTAGGTCTTGAAAGGCAGCTGTCTGTTGACAGAGGTATGACAATGATATCTCGGGGGTAGTCTGTGGGGTATGTGAAAGATGAGAGCATCACAAAAGTTTGATAAGTCCAGTGAGAAATTTTATTTGGCATGAAAAGGAAGAGGTCAACACATTTCCAAGGCTCAAAACTCCTCTCCCTTCATCAGGGCTGGGAAATGACATCTTAGTTGCTGGTGAAGGGAGCGTTTTAAACCTCTAACATTTGTTGGGTTGTGGCACTCTCATTTTTCAAATATTCCACATTTATTTACACAAGGATATTGGAAGTTTTTTTTCTGGGACAAAAAGACACACCAATCAGCCATAACATTTTGTCCACTGACAAGAAAAGTGAACAATGATTATCTTGTCACAATAGCACCTGAAAGTGTGTGAGATATATTAGGCAACAAGTGTACATATTGTCCCTGAAGCTGATGTGTCAAAAGTGGAAAAAACCCAGCAAAGCATGATCCAATTTGCTCCTGCAGGGAAAAAACATCCTTCCTGATCCCTCGAGAGCCAATCGGATATTCCCTGGATCAAGTTAACATGTTAGTAACCAGTTATATTCTGTGTATCTAAGAAAAAATACAGGCCTTTTTTAAAGCAATCCACTGAGCTGACCAGAACCAACACTTGAGTCCATTTCACATTTTCACAGCTCTTACTGTAAAGAAACCTTTCTGTATTTGGAGATTAATTTTCCCCCAGATGTAAAGAGTGCCTCCTTGTCCTCTGCGATGACCTCAGGGTAAAAAAATCTACACCGAATTCACTATATGAACCACTGATGTATTTATACATGGTGATCATATCCCCCCCTTAAATTAAATTCCTTTAATATTTTAAATTGGATCATGCTTTGCTGGTTTTTTTTGCCTTTCTCTGGATCAATTGTGGGTATAGGATTATAACTTTTTTTTTTGAACTGGATGGTCTTTTGTCTTTTTTTCAGCCAGACTAACTATGCAACTATGTAACTTTCCTCATAACTGAGCTCCTCCATGCCTCTTTCCAGTTTGGTTGGCCTTCTCTGCACTTTCTCCAGTTCCCCAATGTTCTTTTTGTGAATTGGTGCCCAAAACTGAACTGCATATTCCAGATGAGGTATTACTAATGATTTGTACAGGGGTAAAATGATATCCCTCTCTCTGGAGTCTATACCTCTCCTAATACAAGAGAGGATTTTGCTCACTTTAGAAACCGCAGCTTGGTATGTGAGCATCAAACTGGACAGATACCACAGCATCCCTACAGAGGTCCAGTGGAGTCAATGCCTCCATAGGTCAGGGTTTTTTTGGGGTCAAAAGGGGGACTTCCTCAACATTAGGTTGGTGTTCATAATTTTCCAGCTGATCAGTGTAGGTATATTTTAGAGATCTCTTCCAGCAAGACTGGCAGGACTCTGCATTGAACCCTGCACACATCTCATAACCTTTATCCCAGTGTAGAGAGAATTATAATCTGGCTACATTCCTGACCTATAGTCTAGATCACTGTGCTCTGTGCCATTATCTTATCGCTCGTGTAAAAAGTCCGACCTCTAAGGCCATAACATGTATGAAATATACAGAATACATTGTAATACAGACTTCATATTAATAAACATTCTCACGGCACAGCCTGTCCAAGACTAGGGCCTTGGCATTGTCAGTAATTATTATGTGCCAGGCCCAGCCATAGACAGCAATGGGTTTCTCATGGCATGTGCCTGGGATGACCAAAACTCTCTGTAGCCAGGCCTAGTGCATGCATAAAAGGTACAGGGAATGTCAGACTCCATGGAAGGCTGCATTCACACTGGAGCATTTTGTGAACGCTTGCAAAAGCGCATTTTTGCACGCAGGGAAAACATGTCACACTCATGATGCCATTCATTGTTAATAGCACCCCAAAAACAGCAAGCAGATGTGCATTTTCATATGTGATAAAACATATGTCAAAGTGCATGGTTTAAAAACGCATGAAGTTCAACTCCCAAAAGGGTACATGAGTTACTCTGGCGTGTCTGCAGCATGTAGGGGAGTCCATTGAAATGAATGGGCTGCCTTATACGTGTAGCATAAAAATGTGCCACAAAAAAACCCGCACATTTACAAAATGCCAGGTGTGAACCTAGCCAGATGTTGGCCAATAGGAGGGAAGAATTCAATGCTGTCGCTGGGGATGGAAGAGTGGCTGATCGGACAGACAGCTGGAGCGGCCGAGGGGAGGGACCCTGTAGGAGATTGTTTCATGTTAGCTCCTGTCCACAGGGTGACAACGATGCTGTGCATTTTCAGTGCAGAATGAACAGTGTGGGCACCTGGTGAAGGAAATGGAAAAATAACAGATCTACTGGCAGGTGATATGACTGTTTCTGGGGAAGGGGGTGTAGAAAAAAGAATGTTGCATTAGTAGTAGAACTGTATTTAAAAAACTAAAAACAGGTCGGCTTTTTATTGCAGAGTACATGCAATATCTCTTCTACAGTAAAGTACACTTACCTGTCTATTCGCAATCCTCTGCAGAATGTACACTGTGCTGTGCGTGTCCAGGCAGCGTGCCGGGCTGACTGTATTCCTGAGCCAACCACTCATAATGGCTGTAGACTGGCACCCAGAAGGACCAAGGGGGAAGATGCCAGGAACAATGCCAACGGGCTTGGACCATTGGAACCAACTGATGGAAACTGACAAGCAGATTTCACTTGCAGAGACATCAGTTTACATCAGTTTTCATGCGCTCTGCAATGAGTATTATACACGTTGCAGATTTCTGCACAGTAAAAATCTGCACGTGATACTAGTGTGGTGTGAACAGGGCACATAGAGAACAATGAATTCTGTTGTGCCCTTGCAGAACGCTTGCAGAAAACCTGACGTCTCTACACCATAGTGTGAATGACCCCTTAAGGCTTGGTTCACATATGCATTTTGCGTTTGACGCTCTCTCCAGTGTTTTTTGCAGTTGGTTTTGCGTTTTTCTACATGCATTTTTGACGTGTTTTTACAGAGTTTTGCGTTTTGTTTAGCTTTTTTTTTTTGTTGAAGTGGAATTTTTTTTGTTGCTGGGCAGAATAAAAATGCAAAATGCGGCAAAAAAGCACTACCATGCATTTCAGCAGCTTCTCCATTGAACTCTATTGCAGCAAAAATGCTGCTTTTTGCTTTTAAAAAAGTCCCTGACCCTTTACAAAAATGCAGCAGCTCAAAAAAGCGTAGATGTGAACATGTTCCATAGGAAACCATGTTGAATGGACTGCAGTGCGTTTCTGCAAAAAGCACTAAAAAACACATTGGTGTGAACAGAGCCTAATGCTAGACTGCAGCATGCGTCATTTTTTAATTTGCCTATAGTTCCACTAACCTCAACTGACAGACTCTTTACAAGAGATCACTGAGGAACAGGGGCGTACTGACCATTTGGAAACTCGGGCACTGCCCAAGGGCCCAGGGTCAGCAGGGGGCCGCGTGAGATGCCCCTGGTACCTTTTTCATAGGCTTTTTTGAGTTTGGGCAAGGACTAGTGGTGTATTTAAGTTTTGTGCTGCCCTAGGCAACACAACCCCCATGGAGAGACCTTGACACCAGCAAACACCCCCCTTCCCCACGAAGAGAGCCTGACATTGACCAACAACACCCCAGTCCCCCGCCCATCCCCAGGTGAGAGAGCCTTCCACTACCACCGCCCCCCATACACTGGCAAACCCCCCCCCCACCTTGGCAAGAGATAAGACACCCACCTTCACAGCTCCCTGGGAACAAGAGTCGGGCTCTGCATACACCATCAAGCAGCCCGCAGCCTCTCTCAGATCCCACATGGTCCCCATGCTGCGCGTGTCCCTTCTTCCTTTCCTTCTTTCAGGGGATGGCACTGCCCCCCTGAAAAATGCCACGGCCCCCTGAAAAATGCCGCTGCCCCCCTGAAAAATGCCACCCTAGACAACTGCCTTGTTTGCCTTGTGGTAAATACACCCCTGGCAAGGACACAGGGGCCCCATGATCCCCTATTGCCCGAGGGCCCCATGAGTTGTCAGTCCGCCCCTGCTGAGGAAATAAAGTCAACTGACAGTTATAGCAGACTCTGTGCAGCCTTACATTGAGGGAAATTAAATCAAATGACAGTTGACTCTTTGCAGTAGTTCAATGACAGATGTTTAAGGGCAAATTATTTTGTACTATATAAAGCGGGTCATCTTAAAGGGTCTACTATTTGTCAGTCAATAAAACAAGGTGGAAACTATGCAAAACTGTACATAAATTAAAAGACAGCAGCGAACACATAAGAGCATATCCTCTCTAATTACATGCAATACAATAATACGTTTTGCGCTGATAAAACTAATAAAATGATCAAAATTGTTTACAGAAATATTTTAA
>NW_028321865.1:30000-57817 GCF_062004578.1 Staurois parvus | reverse complement strand
GAATGAACACAGTTTACTATGTTTCAGTTATGAATGAACAGAGTCAGTGATCGGTGTCTTTCCCGCTCTCCATCCCTATTCTGCAGCAGCCAGCAGAGGGGGGGGAGGCAACCCGGCACTGCTATGGGTGGTGGGGGGTCACACAGATGCCGGGGGCAGCAGGACCTGGACAGGAGAGGTGGCAAGGGGCAGCATGTAGAAGAACCAATCCCCTCCATTTTCCACCTGCAGCCACTGAATGCCTGAAGGAGAGAGAGGAGAAGTGGGCTTTCAGGGACTGCAGAGAGAACTACCTCTCCTATCCAGGTGTACAGGGGGCGCACGGGCCCCTTGGAGCATGGGGTGGGTCGCAGTTGC
Organism: Staurois parvus; assembly: GCF_062004578.1. Taxonomy (NCBI): domain Eukaryota; kingdom Metazoa; phylum Chordata; class Amphibia; order Anura; family Ranidae; genus Staurois; species Staurois parvus. The sequence continues at coordinate 57,460 of NW_028321865.1, read as the reverse complement.
GACCTCTGCAACTCCTGTAGGCACACATCTGGTTGCGGGGAGTTACCATTCTGACCACTGACAGGTAGAGTGAATAACACGGATTATCTTATTACATTGGCACCTGAAAGCACGTGGGACATATTAGACAGCAAGCGAACATGTTGTCCCTGAAGTTGATGTGTTGAAAGCAGAAAAAATGGTCACATCTAAGGATTGGAGGGACTCTGACAAAGATCAAATTGTAATGTCTAGATGGCTGAGTCAGAGCAAATCCAAACCTACAGCTCGTGTGGGATGTCCCCGGTCTGCAGTGGTCAGGACCGACCGAAAGTGGTCCAAGGAAGGAAAACCAGCCAACCGATGACAGGGTCATGGGCGGCCAAGGCTGATTGATGGAGGTGGGGAGGGAAGGTTCATTGATGGTGGTGGGGGAGGGAAAGTTCATTGAAGGAGATGTGCAGGGAAGGCTCATTGATTGAGATGGGGAGGGAAGGCTCATTGGTGGAGATGGGGAGGGAAGGCTCATTGGTGGAGGGGGGAGGCTCATTGATGGAGGTGGAGAGGGAAGGCACATTGATGGAGGTGGAGAGGGAAGGCTCATTGATGGAGATGGGGAGGGAGGGCTCATTGATGGAGGAGAGGGGGTGCTCATTGATGGAGGTGGAGAGGGAAGGCTCATTGATGGTGGTGGAGAGAGAAGACTCATTGGTGGAGGTGGGGGGGGGGTCATTGATGGAGGTGGAGAGGGAAGGCTCATTGAAGGAGATGGGGAGAGAAGATGCATTGGCGGAGGTGGGGGTTCATTGATGGAGATGGAGAGGGAAGGCTCATTGATGGAGGTGGGGAGAGAAGACTCATTGGTGGAGGTGGGGGGGGGTTCATTGATTGAGGTGGAGAGGGAAGGCTCATTGATGGAGTTGGGGAGGGAAGGGTCATTGAAGGAGATGGGGAGAGAAGACTCATTGGTGGAGGTGGGGGGGGGGGCTCATTGATGGAGGTGGAGAGGGAAGGCTCATTGATGGAGATGGAGAGGGAAGGTTCATTGATGGAAGTGGGAAGGGAAGGCTCATTGAAGGAGATGGGGAGGAAAGACTCATTGGTGGAGGTGGGGGGGGGGTCATTGATGGAGGTGGAGAGGGAGGGCTCATTGGTGGAGATGGGGAGGGAAGGCTCATTGGTGGAGGGGGGAGGCTCGTTGGTGGAGATGGGGAGGGAAGGCTCATTGGTGGAGGGGGGAGGCTCATTGATGGAGGTGGAGAGGGAAGGCTCATTGATGGAGGTGGAGAGGGAAGGCTCATTGATGGAGATGGGGAGGGAGGGCTCATTGATGGAGGAGAGGGGGCGCTCATTGATGGAGGTGGAGAGGGAAGGCTCATTGATGGAGGTGGAGAGGGAAGGCTCATTGATAGAGGTGGGAAGGGAAGGCTCATTGAAGGAGATGGGGAGAGAAGATGCATTGGCGGAGGTGGGGGTTCATTGATGGAGGTGGAGAGGGAAGGCTCATTGATGGAGGTGGGGAGAGAAGACTCATTGGTGGAGGTGGGGGGGGTTCATTGATTGAAGTGGAGAGGGAAGGCTCATTGATGGAGGTGGAGAGGGAAGGCTCATTGATGGAGGTGGAGAGGGAAGGCTCATTGATGGAGGTGGGAAGGGAAGGCTCATTGAAGGAGATGGGGAGGGAAGACTCATTGGTGGAGGTGGGGGGGGGGGGTTCATTGATGGCGGAGGTGGGGGTTCATTGATGGAGGTGGAGAGGGAAGGCTCATTGAAGGAGATGGGGAGAGAAAACTCATTGGTGGAGGTGGGGGGGCTCATTGATGGAGGTGAAGAGGGAAGGCTCATTGATGGAGGTGGGGAGGAAAGGCTCGTTGATGAAGGTGGGGAGGGAAGGCTCATTGAAGGAGTTGGGGAGGGAAGACTCATTGGTGGAGGTGGGGGGGGGTTTCATTGATGGAGGTGGAGAGGGAAGGCTCATTGGTGGAAGTGGGGGGGGTTCATTGATTGAGGTGGAGAGGGAAGGCTCATTGATGGAGGAGGGGAGGGAAGGGTCATTGAAGGAGATGGGGAGAGAAGACTCATTGGTGGAGGTGGGGGGGGTTCATTGATTGAGGTGGAGAGGGAAGGCTCATTGATGGACGTGGAGAGGGAAGGCTCATTGATGGAGGTGGAGAGGGAAGGCTCATTGATGGAGGTGGGAAGGGAAGGCTCATTGAAGGAGATGGGGAGGGAAGACTCATTGGTGGAGGTGGGGGGGGTTCATTGATGGCGGAGGTGGGGGTTCATTGATGGAGGTGGAGAGGGAAGGCTCATTGAAGGAGATGGGGAGAGAAAACTCATTGGTGGAGGTGGGGGGGCTCATTGATGGAGGTGAAGAGGGAAGGCTCATTGATGGAGGTGGGGAGGAAAGGCTCGTTGATGAAGGTGGGGAGGGAAGACACATTGGTGGAGGTAGTGGGGGGGGCTCATTGATGGAGGTGGAGAGGGAAGGCTCATTGATGGAGGTGGAGAGGGAAGGCTCATTGATGGAGGTGGGAAGGGAAGGCTCATTGAAGGAGATGGGGAGGGAAGACTCATTGGTGGAGGTGGGGGGGGGGTTCATTGATGGAGGTGGAGAGGGAAGGCTCATTGGTGGAAGTGGGGGGGGTTCATTGATTGAGGTGGAGAGGGAAGGCTCATTGATGGAGGTGGGGAGGGAAGGGTCATTGAAGGAGATGGGGAGAGAAGACTCATTGGTGGAGGTGGGGGGGGGCTCATTGATGGAGGTGGAGAGGGAAGGCTCATTGATGGAGGTGGAGAGGGAAGGCTCATTGATGGAGGTGGAGAGGAAAGGCTCGTTGATGGAGGTGGGGAGGGAAGACCCATTGGTGGAGGTAGTGGGGGGGACTCATTGATGGAGGTGGAGAGGGAAGGCTCATTGATGGAGGTGGAGAGGGAAGGCTCATTGATGGAGGTGAGAAGGGAAGGCTCATTGAAGGAGATGGGGAGGGAAGACTCATTGGTGGAGGTGGGGGGGGGGGTTCATTGATGGAGGTGGAGAGGGAAGGCTCATTGGTGGAGATGGGGAGGGAAGGCTCATTGGTGGAGGGGGGAGGCTCATTGGTGGAGATGGGGAGGGAAGGCTCATTGGTGGAGGGGGGAGGCTCATTGGTGGAGATGGGGAGGGAAGGCTCATTGGTGGAGGGGGGAGGCTCATTGATGGAGGTGGAGAGGGAAGGCTCATTGATGGAGGTGGAGAGGGAAGGCTCATTGATGGAGATGGGGAGGGCTCATTGATGGAGTAGAGGGGGCGCTCATTGATGGAGGTGGAGAGGGAAGGCTCATTGATGGTGGTGGAGAGAGAAGACTCATTGGTGGAGGTGGGGGGGGGGGTTCATTGATGGAGGTGGAGAGGGAAGGCTCATTGATAGAGGTGGGAAGGGAAGGCTCATTGAAGGAGATGGGGAAAGAAGATGCATTGGCGGAGGTGGGGGTTCATTGATGGAGGTGGGGAGAGAAGACTCATTGGTGGAGGTGGGGGGGGGTTCATTGATTGAGGTGGAGAGGGAAGGCTCATTGATGGAGGTGGGGAGGGAAGGGTCATTGATGGAGATGGGGAGAGAAGACTCATTGGTGGAAGTGGGGGGGCTCATTGATGGAGGTGGAGAGGGAAGGCTCATTGATGGACGTGGGGAGGAAAGGCTCGTTGATGGAGGTGGGGAGGGAAGACTCATTGGTGAAGGTAGTGGGGGAGGGCTCATTGATGGAGATGGAGAGGGAAGGCTCATTGATGGAGGTGGGGAGGAAAGGCTCGTTGATGGAGGTGGAGAGGGAAGACCCATTGGTGGAGGTAGTGGGGGGGGGCTCATTGATGGAGGTGGAGAGGGAAGGCTCATTGATGGAGGTGGAGAAGGAAGGCTCATTGATGGAGATGGGGAGGGAAGGCTCATTGAAGGAGATGGGGAGGGAAGACTCATTGGTGGCGGTGGGGGGGGTTCATTGATGGAGGTGGAGAGGGAAGGCTCATTGATGGAGGTGAGGAGGGAAGGCTCCTTGGTGGAGATGGGGAGGGAAGACTCATTGGTGGAGGTGGGGGGGAAGGCTGGTCCTTGCAGTCCATTACAATAGAAGAGCTACTGGAGCTAAAATTGCTGAGAAAGTGAATGCTGGTTCTGATAGAAAGGTGTCAGAACACACAGAGCATCGCAGTTTGTTGTGTATGAGGGGCTGTGTAGCCGCAGACCAATCAAGGTGCCCATGCTGACCCGTGTCCACATCAAAAAGTGCCTTCAGTGGGTACGTGTGCATCTGAACTGGACCACGGAGCAACGAAAGAAGGAGGCCCGGTCCGATGAATCAAGAATGGAACACAAAGAGTTTGAGGTGTTGACTTGGCCTCTAACTTCTCCAGATCTCAATCCAATCGAGCCACCGTGGGATGTGCTGGTAAAACCAGTCCGATCCATGGAGGCCCCGCCTCCCAACTTATAGAACTTAAAGAATCTGCTACTAATGGGTTGGTGCCGGTACCACAGCGCACCTTCGGAGGTCTAGTGGGGTCCATGCATGGACAGGCTATGGTGGGTGGTCATAATGTTATGGCTGATTGTGTCTATGTAAAATACATCAAAACAACAAAGAAAAAAAAAAGAGAACATCATATTTTTGTTTTACAAACAACAGGGGGCTCCGTACACTGAGCAGAGGTGTGGCTAAAACAGTCACATCTCTCAGTAAAATCGGCACATACCACATGCACTACCAGGGGCGGACTGACAACTCATGGGGCCCCCGGGCAATAGGGGATCATGGGGCCCCTGTGTCCTTGCCCAAACTCAAAAAAGCCTATGAAAAAGGCACCAGTGGCATCTCATGGGGCCCCCCCTACTGACCCCGGGCCCTCGGGCAGTGCCTGAGTTTCCAAATGATCAGTCCGCTCCTGCACACTACACACTGTTGGATGCTCATTTAACCCCTTAATTGCCTCTAGACGTTAACCCTTTCCCAGTGACAGATTACAGTTTCCTCACTGATCACTGCATTAGTGTCACCATTGATGTCAGTGAGTCAGTTAGCGTGCCTCCCAGCCAGCGTCAGCTAGCGCCAGATTGCCCACCGCACTATCACAGTCTCTAATCACCGCCATTACCGCCAAATATATACAGTGAGGAACAGAAGTATTTGAACCCCCTGCGATTCTGCAAGTTCTCCCACTTCACCATCATGGAGGGTCTGACATTCACATTGCAGGGGATTCCCACTCTGAGGACAGAATTCAGGAGATCACATTGTATGATTTGTAAAGAATGTATTTGTCTCGCACGGCTGAACAGAAGTATTTGAACACCTGAGAAACAGCAAGAATTCTGGCTCTCAAAGACCTGTTACTGCGCCTTTAAAAAGTCCCCCTCTACTCCACTCATTCATCTCACTTAGTAGCCCCTGTCTGAGCTCTTTATAGACACCTGTCCACCCCACAGTCAGTCAGACGCCAACTACTACCATGGGCAAGACAAAAGAGCTGTCAAAGGACATCAGAGACAAAATTGTGGACCTCCACAAGGCTGGAAAGGGCTACGGGGCAATTGCCAAGCAGCTTGGTGAAAATAGATCAACTGTTGGAGCAATTGTTAGAAAATGGAAGAGGCTGAAGATGACTGTCAGTCTCCCTCGGACTGGGGCTCCATGCAAGATGTCACCTCGTGGGGGATCACTGATGATAAGAAAGGTGAGGAATCAGCCCAGAACTACAAGGGAGGAGCTGGTCAATGACATGGAGAGAGCTGGGACCACAGTTTCACAGGTCACTGTCGGTAGTACACTACGTCGTCATGGTTTCCAATCATGCATTGCACGGAAGGTTCCCCTGCTCAAGTCATCACATGTCCAGGCCCGTCTGAAGGTTCCCCTGCTCCAGTCATCACATGTCCAGGCCCGTCTGAAGGTTCCCCTGCTCCAGTCATCACATGTCCAGGCCCGTCTGAAGGTTCCCCTGCTCCAGTCATCACATGTCCAGGCCCGTCTGAAGGTTCCCCTGCTCAAGTCATCACATGTCCAGGCCCGTCTGAAGGTTCCCGTGCTCAAGTCATCACGTGCCCAGGCCCGTCTGAAGGTTCCCCTGCTCCAGTCATCACGTGTCCAGGCCCGTCTGAAGGTTCCCCTGCTCCAGTCATCACGTGTCCAGGCCCGTCTGAAGGTTCCCCTGCTCAAGTCATCACGTGTCCAGGCCCGTCTGAAGGTTCCCCTGCTCCAGTCATCACATGTCCAGGCCCGTCTGAAGGTTCCCCTGCTCCAGTCATCACATGTCCAGGCCCGTCTGAAGGTTCCCCTGCTCCAGTCATCACGTGCCCAGGCCCGTCTGAAGGTTCCCCTGCTCCAGTCATCACATGTCCAGGCCCGTCTGAAGGTTCCCCTGCTCAAGTCATCACATGTCCAGGACCGTCTGAAGGTTCCCCTGCTCAAGTCATCACATGTCCAGGCCCGTCTGAAGTTTCCCCTGCTCAAGTCATCACATGTCCAGGCCCGTCTGAAGGTTCCCCTGCTCAAGTCATCACATGTCCAGGCCCGTCTGAAGGTTGCCAATGACCATCTGGATGATCCAGAGGAGGCATGGGAGAAAGTCATGTGGTCAGAGGGAGACCAAAGTAGAACTTCACTCGTCGTGTTTGGAGGAAAAAGAAGGATGAGTTGCATGCCAAGAACACCATCCCTACTGTGAAGCATGGGGGTGGTAACATCATGCTTTGGGAGAGGATGAATGGGGCCATTTATTGTGAGATTTTCAGCAACAACCTCCTTCCCTCAGTCAGAGCATTGAAGATGGGTCATGGCTGGGTCTTCCAACATGACAACGACCCGAAGCACACAGCCAGGAGAACCAAGGAGTGGCTCCGTAAGAAGCATATCAAGGTTCTGGAGTGGCCTAGCCAGTCTCCACACCTAAATCCAATAGAACATCTTTGGAGGGAGCTGAAACTCCGTGTTGCTCAGCGACAGCCCCGAAACCTGACAGATCTAGAGGAGATCGGTGTGGAGGAGTCGGCCAAAATCCCTGTTGCAGTGCAAACCTGGCCAAGGACTACAGGAAACGTCTGACCTCTGTAATTGCAGACAAAGGATTCTGTACCAAATATTAACACGGATCTTCTCAGGGGTTCAAATACTTCTGTTCAGCCGTGCGAGACAAATACATTCTTTACAAATCATACAATGTGATCTCCTGAATTCTGTCCTCAGAGTGGGAATCCCCTGCAATGTGAATGTCAGACCCTCCATGATGGAGAAGTGGGAGAACTTGCAGAATCTCAGGGGGTTCAAATACTTCTGTTCCTCACTGTAAATATATATATGATACAAAAAAAAACCCAGTGGTGATCAGGGGCGGACTGACCATTTGGAAACTTGGGCACTGCCTGAGGGCCCAGGGTCAGTAGGGGGCCCCATGAGACGCCCCTGGTACCTTTTTCATAGGCTTTTTTGAGTTTGGGCAAGGACACAGGGACCCCATGATCCCCTATTGCCCGGGGGCCCCATGAGTTGTCAGTCTGCCCCTGGTGGTGATCAAATACCACCAAAGGAAAGCTCTATTTGTGTAAATATGATATAAATCTGATTTGGGTACAGTGTTGTATGACCGAGTAATTATCAGCTGAAGTAGCGCAGTGCTGAATAGCAAAAAAATGGCCTGGTCATGAAGGGGGGGGGGGGGCAAAACCTTTCTGGAGCTGAATGCTATAAATTGGGATGAATTGCCGACATGGCGGAATCCTCTGAAATGCACTCGGGATGTTTTTTTCTATTTCTCAGCCTCGGTAACCTCCATCTATCCTCCAGGCTGGGGGTGTCTCGGTGATTTTTCGGGTGTGATCCTCCGGCCTCGCCCGCTGTCTGTCAGCCTCATTACCGTTTCGAAGGATTTATTTCCATCCGACGTATTGTGGAGATCCGTCATCGGGAGAATCGGGTCATCCCATAAAATGATAATCTGATCTATGGAACTCCGGTGCCAAATGATTGTGTTCTAATGAAGATGATTGCAGAGATTAGAGGAACAAAGGAAGCGGACAATCTGTCACCATCCGTCTGATACACAACAATATAAAATGAATCACTCTGATTGGACGGAGGTGAGGCAGGACAAGCAGCTGAATAGGGCTTACGGCTGAATACAGTCAGCCATAACATTATGACCACCCACCTAATACTGAGCAGGTCCCCTGGCCATCAGAACAGCCCGTCGCGGCATGGACTCCACTAGACCTCTGAAGGTACGGGGTGGTATCTGGCACTAAGCAGATCCTTTAAGTCCTGTAAGTTGGAAGGTGGGACCTCCATGAATTTGGATCATTTTTCCAGCGCATGCCACAGATGCTCAGTGGGCTGAGATCTGGAGAAATTGGAGGCCAAGTCAACATCTCAAACTTGTTGTTGTGTTCCTCAGACCATTCTTGAATTCATCAGACCAGGCCACCTTCTTCCATTTTTCCATGGTCCAGTTCTGATGTGCCCATTTGGCTGTGGACACGGGTCAGCATGGGTACACTGATTGGTCTGTGGCTACACAGCCCCCCATACACAACAAAGTGCGATGCTCCATGTGTTCTGACACCTTCCTATCAGAACCAGCGCTAACCTTTTCACCAAATTGAGCTCCAGTAGCTCTTCTGTTGGAACGGACTACATGAACAGTCTTCCCTTCCCACCTCTATCAATGAGCCTTCCCTCTCCTCCTCCATCAATGAGCCTTCCCTCCCACCTCCATTAATGAGCCTTCCCCACCCCACCCCACCTACATCAATGAGCCTTCCCCACCCACCTCCATAAATGAGCCATCCCTCCGCACCTCTATCAATGAGCCTTCCCCATCCACCTCCATCAATGAGCCTTCCCGCCCCACCTCCATCAATGAGCCTTCCCTCCCTACCTCCATCAATGAGCCTTCCCCACCCACCTCCATAAATGAGCCTTCCCTCCCCACCTCCATCAATGAGCCTTCCCTCCCCACCTCCATCAATGAGCCTTCCCTCTCACCTCCATCAATGAGCCTTCCCTCCCCACCTCCATCAATGAGCATTTTCTCCCCACCTCAATCAATGAGCTTTCCCACTCCACCTCCATCAATGAGCTTTCCCTCCCCATCTCCATCAATGAACCTTCCCTCCCCACCTTCATCATTGAGCCTTCCCTACCCACCTCCATCAATAAGCCTTCCCTACCCACCTCCATCAATGAGCCTTCCCTCCACACCTCATCAATGAGCCTTCCCTCCTCACCTCCATCAATAAGCCTTCCCTACCCACCTCCATCAATGAGCCATCCCTCCACACCTCATCAATGAGCCTTCCCTCCTCACCTCCATCAGTGAGCCTTCCCTCCCCACCTCCATCAATGAGTCTTCCCTCCCCACCTGATCAATGAGTCTTCCCTCCCCACCTCCATCAATGAGCATTTTCTCCCCAACTCCATCAATGAGCCTTCCCACTCCACCTCCATCAATGAGCCTTCCCTCCCCATCTCCATCAATGAGCATTCCCTCCCTACCTCTATCAATGAGCCTTCCCTCACCACCTCCATCAATGAGCCTTCCCTCACCACCTCTATCAATGAGCCTTGGCAGCCCATGGCCGTCTTGCTGGTTGGCAGGTTTTCCTTCCTTGGAGCACTTTTGGGCGGTCCTGACCACTGCAGACCGGGAACATCCCACAGGAGCTGCTTTTTTTTGCAGTTGCTCTGACCCAGTCGGCTAGACATTACAATTTGGTCCTTGCCATAGTTGCCCCAATCCTTACACTTGTTCATTTTTTTCTGCTTTCAACATTAAAACTTCAGGGACAACATGTTCACTTGCTGCCCTTATATATCCCACCCGCATTCAGGTGTCATTTTAATGAGATAATCAATGTCATTCACCTTACCTGTCATTGGTCATAATGTTATGGCTGATCTGTGTATACAGGATGTGCCTGGGTACGTGTCACAGATGATCTATAGAGGGCCTTCCTAGAACCCGGGATAATTACCGCCATTGGAATGCCTTTGTGAATGTATGACATTTTATTACAGGGTTCATGTGTATGTATACATATATTCCAACCACAGCACCACCTGCCTGGAGTTTGCATGTTCTCCCTGTGCCTGCGTGGGTTTCCTCCGTGTACTCCGGTATCCTCCCACACTTCAAAGACATGCTGGGAGGTTAATTGGCTCCTGTCTAAATTGTCCCTAGTACGTGTATGTATGAATGTAAGTTAGGGACCTTAGATTGTACGCTCCTCGGGGGCGGGGACTGATGTGAATGTACAATATATGTAAATTGATGGTGCTATATAAGTACCTCTAATAAATAAAAAATAAATATATATATATACTGCATCTTGAAATGCGTTTTTATTACAAAACATATGAAAAACATTTTTAAAAATACATTTTCAAATATACCGCATGTCTTTAAAAATACATTTAATCTACATTTTTGGAAGGCATTTACAAATATATGTTACAAAAAAATCTGAAGAATATATTTAAAAACTATATGTTTTTAAAAATATTTATTTTTAAATATAATCCTCAGATTTTTTTTGAACATGTAAAAAAGTCATTGTAACATATATTTGTAAATGCATCCCAAAAATGTAGATTAAATGTATTTTTAAAGACATACAGTATGTTTGAAATGTATTTTTAAAAATATTTTTCATATGTTTTGTAATAAAAACGCATTTCATCATGCTATGTGTATACATATATATATGTGTGTGTGTGTTTATTTAAATATATATACAGTTGCAAGAAAAAGTATGTGAACCCCTTGGGATTACGTGGAGTTTTGCATGAATTGGGCATAAAATGTGCTCTGAACGTCATCTAAGTCACAACAATAGAAGAACACAGTCTGCTGAACATAATACTACACAAACATTAGATGTTGCCATGGTTTAATTGCACATAACATGTAAACATTCACAGTGCAGGGAGGAAAAAGTATGTGAGGCCCTAGCTTAATGACTTCTCCCAGAGCTAATTGGAGCCAGGAGTGAGCCAACCTTGACTCCAATCAGTGTGATGATATTGGATGTGTTGCTGACACCTGTTTTGGGTTTACTGGTTTCAAGAAGCACTGTCTGATGTGAACCATGCCTCGCAGAAAAGAGCTCTCAGAAGACCTACCATCAAGAATTGTTGACTTGCATGAAGCTGGAAAGGGTTACAAAAGTATCTCCAAAAGCCTTGATGTTCATGTGTCCACGGTAAGACAGACTGTCTACAAATGGAGAAAGTTTAGCACTGTTGCTACTCTCCCTAGGCGTGGTCGTCCTGTAAAAATGACTGCAAGAGCACAGCGCAGAATGCTGCATGAGGTAAAGAAGAATCCCAGAGTGTCAGCTAAAGACCTACAGAAATCTCTGGCACATGCTAACATTTTCGTTGACACATCTACAATAAGGAAAACATTAAACAAGAATGGAGTACATGGGAGGACGTCACGGAGGAAGCCATTGCTGGCCAAAAAGAAGATTGCAGCACGTTTGAAGTTTGCAAAAGAGCACCTGGATGTTCCACAGCACTACTGGCAGAATATACTGTGGACAGATGACACCAAGATTGAGTTGTTTGGGAAGAACACACAACACTATGTGTGGAGAAAAAAAGGCACAGCACACCAACATCAAAACCTCATCCCCACTGTGAAACATGGCGGAGGGAGCATCATGGTTTGGGGCTGCTTTGCTGCCTCAGGGCCTGGACAGATTGTTGTCATTGATGGGAAAATGAATTCCAGAGTTTATCAAGACATTTTGCAGGAAAACGTACGACCATCTGTCTGCCAACTGAAGCTCCGCAGAGGATGGGTGATGCAACAGGACAATGACCCAAAGCATACAAGTAATTCAACAAAACAATGGCTGCAACAGCACAGAATACGCCTTCTGGAGTGGCCCAGTCAGAGTCCTGACCTCAACCCCATTGAAATGCTGTGGCATGATCTTAAGAGAGCGATTCACACCAGACATCCCAAGAATATTGCTACACTGAAACAGTTTTGTGAAGAGGAGTGGTCCAAAATGACTCCAGATCGTTGTGCAGGTCTGATCTGCAACTACAGGAAACGTTTGGTTGAGGTTATTGCTGCCAAAGGAGGGTCAACCAGTTATTAAGTCCAAAGGTTCACATACTTTTTCCTCCCTGCACTGTGAATGTTTACATGTTATGTGCAATTAAACCATGGCAACATCTAATGTTTGTGTAGTATTATGTTCAGCAGACTGTGTTCTTCTATTGTTGTGACTTAGATGACGTTCAGAGCACATTTTATGCCCAATTCATGCAAAACTCCACGGAATCCCAAGGGGTTCACATACTTTTTCTTGCAACTGTATATATACGGCTAAAATTGTAGAATTTCAAATATATTTTTCTTCCACGTGGGTCAGCTCAACAGTGAAAGCCTCTATCTGTGTCCCCACTGGAGAGATTTCCCCTGACTCCTCCCCAAAGGAGCCCAGACGGTACCTAACCCTAGGTTCACATCTGTGCGGGTGGTGCCGCTGTGGATCCGCACAACAATCTGTGCAACCGCACCACCCGCACAGAGAAATGCGGACCCGCGGGCGGGTGCCATTAATCCTAATGGCACGCCGCCCACACTGGAAAATGCAACCGTACTGTGCAGAGACTTCTTTCCCTGCGTTTCACAGGGCACTGGAGTCCATTCAAATGAATGGGCTCTCATGCCCGTGCAAAACGTGGCCCGCACGGCCGCACAGGTGTGAACCCGGGGTAAAACCCAACTGACCTTCCAGTCTAAATCAGCTAAATACATTCTGGATGCATCAATCACAAGGTGTGTGCCGGGTCTTACAGTTGGATTTCTTTAGAAAGCAGCCACAGACTGAGTAGAAAAGTAAGTGCCCTGCCAGCATGCCGGGAGAGGGACCCTTGCTCTCTGTGGGGGAATTCACACCGGCGGGTAAGTGCTGGAGCATGAAGTTGCAGACACCCAGGACACGTGTCTACAGATGTCTAGCCGTGTGTTAGGTATAATCTCTTCCTATTATGACGCCCAAACTCTAAATGTCGGGAAATCCACCAAGAAGCTGATGTCAGCGACACTGCGATATTTAATAACAGCGGCCGCCACGTTTCATCGTCCCTGATTGGCTTTCCGTGTTAATTAATTTTTTTCTTAATTATAAATATGATTAGTGAATCTTTGTTGGAAGGATCTTCATAGACTCCGGGGATTATTTCCCCTCCGGGCCTCCAAACATGGAACTTAATGAAGATAATTGGCGTGATTAGATCTCTGGGCTGCAAGCAGCGGCTTCGCATGACAGTTCGTTGAACGAGTCACATGACACAGAATATAATAGAGAGTATAATACCTCTTCTATATAGAGAATGGAGGGGAGGTAGGAGACACGGGACACCGGAGAGGGGGGTATGATACCTCTTCTATTACAGGGAACGGAGGGGGGGTAGGAGACACGGGACACCGGAGAGGGGGGTATGATACCTCTTCTATTACGGGGAATGGAGGGGAGGTAGGAGACACGGGACACCGGGGGGGGGGGGGGTATAATACCTCTTCTATTACAGGGAACGGAGGGGAGGTAGGAGACACGGGACACCGGAGAGGGGGGTATAATACCTCTTCTATTACAGGGAATGGAGGGGAGGTAGGAGACACGGGACACCGGAGAAGGGGGGGTATAATACCTCTTCTATTACAGGAAACGGAGGGGAGGTAGGAGACACGGGACACCGGAGAGGGGGGTATAATACCTCTTCTATTACAGGGAACGGAGGGGAGGTAGGAGACACGGGACACCGGAGAGGGGGGTATAATACCTCTTCTATTACAAGGAACGGAGGGGAGGTAGGAGACACGGGACACCGGAGAGGGGGGTATAATACCTCTTCAATTACAGGGAACGGAGGGGAGGTAGGAGACACGGGACACCGGAGAGAGGGGTATAATACTTCTTCTATTACAGGGAACGGAGGGGAGGTAGGAGACACGGGACACCGGAGAGGGGAGTGTAATACCTCTTCTATTACAGGGAACGGAGGGGAGGTAGGAGACACGGGACAACGGAGAGGGGGGTATAATACCTCTTCTATTACAGGGAACAGAGGGGAGGTAGGAGACATGGGACACCGGAGAGGGGGGTATAATACCTGTTCTATTACAGGGAATGGAGGGGAGGTAGGAGACACGGGACACCGGAGAGGGGGGTATAATACCTGTTCTATTACAGGGAATGGAGGGGAGGTAGGAGACACGGGACACCGGGGGGGGGTATAATACCTCTTGTATTACTGGGAATGGAGGGGAGGTAGGAGACACGGGACACCGGAGAGGGGAGTATAATACCTCTTCTATTACAGGGAATGGAGGGGGGGTAGGAGACACGGGACACCGGAATGGGGGTATAATACCTCTTCTATTACAGGGAATGGAGGGGAGGTAGGAGACACGGGACACCGGGGGGGGGTATAATACCTCTTCTATTACAGGGAATGGAGGGGGGGTAGGAGACACGGGACACCAGAATGGGGGGATAATACCTCTTTTATTACAGGGAATGGAGGGGAGGTAGGAGACACGGGACACCGGAGAGGGGGGTATAATACCTCTTCTATTACGGGGAACGGAGGGGAGGTAGGAGACACGAGACACCAGAGAGGGGGGTATAATACCTCTTCTATTACAGGGAACGGAGGGGAGGTAGGAGACACGGGACACCGGAGAGGGGGGTATAATACCTCTTCTATTACAGGGACTGGAGGGGAGGTAGGAGACACGGGACACCGGGGGGGGGGGTATAATACCTCTTCTATTACAGGGAATGGAGGGGGGGTAGGAGACACAGGACACCGGAATGGGGGGATAATACCTCTTCTATTACAGGGAATGGAGGGGAGGTAGGAGACACGGGACACCGGAGAGGGGGGTATAATACCTCTTCTATTACGGGGAACGGAGGGGAGGTAGGAGACACAGGACACCGGAGAGGGGAGTATAATACCTCTTCTATTACGGGGAACGGAGGGGAGGTAGGAGACACGGGACACCGGAGAGGGGGGTATAATACCTCTTCTATTACGGGGAACGGAGGGGAGGTAGGAGACACGGGACACCGGAGAGGGGGGTATAATACCTCTTCTATTACAGGGACTGGAGGGGAGGTAGGAGACACGGGACACCGGAGAGGGGGGTATAATACCTCTTCTATTACAGGGAACGGAGGGGAGGTAGGAGACACGGGACACCGGAGAGGGGGATAATACCTCTTCTATTACAGGGAATGGAGGAGAGGTAGGAGACACGGGACACCGGAGAGGAGGGTATAATATCTCTTCTATTACAGGGAACAGAGGGGAGGTAGGAGACACGGGACACCGGAGAGGGGGGTATAATATTTCTTGATGATTATATAATATATATAACATTTGTTGATGATTTCTCCGCCTGGCTACCCTACTTTCTCTCCTCTGAACTACCCGCTATCATTCTCGGAGATTTTAACATCCCTATTATTATCAACAACCCGGCTACATCCCAACTCTTCCACCTAACCTCATCTTTTGCATTAGCACAATGTATACAGTCCACTCACTCTGATGGACAAGGTCCTCCACTCACTCTGATGGACACGGTCCTCCACTCACTCTGATGGACACGGTCCTCCACTCACTCTGATGGACACGGTCCTCCACTCACTCTGATGGACACGGTCCTCCACTCACTCTGATGGACACGGTCCTCCACTCACTCTGATGGACACGGTCCTCCACTCACTCTGATGGACACGGTCCTCCACTCACTCTGATGGACACGGTCCTCCACTCACTCTGATGGACACGGTCCTCCACTCACTCTGATGGACGCCGTCCTCCACTCACTCTGATGGGAATATATTACACCTTGTTTTCTCCCATCTTTGCACTCCCTACAACCTCACAAACACCCCCTTTCCTCTCTCTGATCACAATCTCATCACCTTCACAGTCTCCTCCTCTTCAAACACCTATCCCTCCAAGCAGCAAACAATTACCCGCAGAAACCTTCACAACTTGAACCCGGCTCCTTTCCACTCTGCAACTGACCAACTCTATGACAGAATCTCTCCCTTGTCCTGCCCTGACCTGGCCACTGCTGTCTATAACAGTTCACTTTCATCCGCATTAGACTCGCTTGCTCCTCTAACAACACGAAGCATCAGGCCCCGACCATTACATCCGTGGCAGACTGACCACACTAGACATCTTAGGAGACATAGTTGTGCGCTGGAGCGATTGTGGCGTAAAACCAAATCTCAACAAGCATTCACCCGATATAAATCTGCTTTCTTCACATACAATTCCTCCCTCCATGCTGCCAAACAAGCCGACTTTGTCACTCTTATTAACACCTTGTCATCCAGTCCTCGTCATCTCTTCTCTACTTTTTACTCTCTACTTTCTCCACCTCCACCCAGTACCTCATACACTGCACGAGATTGCAAATCGTTTCAAAAACAAGATTGATGCAATTTGTAGGGACATCTCCACTGCACAGACATCCATCCCACTTAGCATACCTTATACTAAACCTCCCTCAACACTTTCCTCTTTTGACCTTCTACTACCGAAGAGGTCACTAAGGTTTTCTCAGAAGCCCGTCTCACTACCTGCCCCCTGGATCCTGTCCCCTCACAACTCCTACGGTCACCCTCTTCTTCCATCCTATGCTCCCTCACTCACATCTTCAATCTTTCCCTCTCTACTGGTACCTTCCCCTCCCCTCTAAAGCATGCGCACATCACTCCCATACTTAAAAAGCCCTACCTGGACCCCACCAACCTGAACAACTTAAGACCCATCTCCCTGCTGTCATTTACCTCTAAACTCCTAGAACGCTTAGTCTACAATCACCTGAGCTCCCACCTCACCGACAACAACCTTCTTCACCCTTTACAGTCTGGCTTTCGCTCGCTACACTCCACTGAAACTGCCCTACTAAACCTCACTAATGATCTACTAACTGCTAAAACCAATGGCCACTACTCCGTACTCATCCCAACCAATGGTCACTACTCCGTACTCATCCCAACCAATGGTCACTACTCCGTACTCATCCCAACCAATGGCCGCTACTCCGTACTCATCCCAACCAATGGTCACTACTCCATACTCATCCCAACCAATGGCCACTACTCCGTACTCATCCCAACCAATGGTCACTACTCCGTACTCATCCCAACCAATGGCCACTACTCCGTACTCATCCCAACCAATGGCCACTACTCCATACTCATCCCAACCAATGGCCACTACTCCGTACTCATCCCAACCAATGGCCACTCCTCCGTACTCATCCCAACCAATGGCCACTACTCCGTACTCATCCCAACCAATGGCCACTACTCCGTACTCATCCCAACCAATGGCCACTACTCCGTACTCATCCCAACCAATGGCCACTACTCCGTACTCATCCCAACCAATGGCCACTACTCCGTGCTCATCCCAACCAATGGCCACTACACAGTACTCTTACTACTTGACCTCTCTGCAGCTTTTGATACGGTTGACCATTCCCTCCTCCTAAAAAAACTCCACTCTCTTGGCCTCAGAGACTTTGCTCTCTCCTGGTTCTCCTCCTACCTCTCACAGTGCTCCTTCATTGTTACCTATAACGCTGCCTCCTCCTCTTCACTCCCTCTTTCTGTAGGGGTCCCTCAAGGTTCTGACTTTGGACCCCTACTCTTCTCCATCTACACCTCCTCCCCCGGTCACTTGATAAACTCCCATGGCTTCAAGTATCATCTCTATGCTGATGACACACAAATCTTTCTACCCCTCACCTCGCCCCTTCAATCTCCTCTCGCATTACTAACCTAAGTGACATATCGGCATGGATGTCACTCCACTTCCTCAAACTCAATCTTTCCAAAACTGAGCTCTTAGTATTCCCTCCTTCTACTCTTCCTACCAGCCCATCCCCCACAGTTACTACCTTTTGTACCACTAGCCCCTCCCTCCTAGATTGTAAGCTCCAAGGAGCAGGTTCCTCCTTTCCCTCTTGTATTGAACTGTATTGTTGCTGTATTGTCTCCCGTTATATTGTAAAGCGCTGAGCAAACTGTTGGCGGCATAAATCCTGTATAATAATAATAAGGTAGGAGACACAGGACAGCGGAGAGGGGGGTATAATACCTCTTCTATTACAGGGAACGGAGGGGAGGTAGGAGACACAGGACACTGGAGAGGATAATACCTCTTCTATTACAGGGAACGGAGGGGAGGTAGGAGACACAGGACACCGGAGAGGGGGGGTATAATACCTCTTCTATTACAGGGAACGGAGGGGAGGTAGGAGACACGGGACACCGGAGAGGAGAGGATAATACCTCTTCTATTACAGGGAACGGAGGGGAGGTAGGAGACACAGGACACCGGAGAGGGGGGGTATAATACCTCTTCTATTACAGGGAACGGAGGGGAGGTAGGAGACACGGGACACCGGAGAGGGGGGTATAATACCTCTTCTATTACATGAATGGAGGGGAGGTAGGAGACACGGGACACCGGAGAGGGGGGTATAATACCTCTTTGTCAGGGCAGGAGCTGGGAAACGGACAGGCAGGCCTAATATCAATGTAACGCACAGGCTGACGACAACCACCACCCACAGACCGAAGTACCTCAGGGCGCGGAGTCTAAGTCCCAGGCTGCCCTTCACCAGGGCCCCTGATGGTGGGGATGGACTTGACGCAGCCAGGAACCAGGTCGCGGCCCCCGAGACACCCCAGCTGCGGTAATGGCCGCCGCCAATGGCATGTAGCTAGTGGTAAAGACAATAGAGTAGTCAGACAGGCTGGGTCAACAACAACGAGACAAAAACGGTACAGGACAGCAGACGAGAATCACAGGTCACGAGCCGGGTTCAGCAACGGAGGGTCAGATCAAAGGAGAACACACAGAATGGTCAGGTCACAAGCCGAGTCAGATTCCAGGAGAGTCAGAACAGAGTAATAGCAACACAAAGACACAAGACACAAGTGCAGAGAGCATGTGTGGAACACAGGCTTATATGTCATCAGCCACACCCCTCTGGGGGATGGACCTCAGAGACCTGAAGGCATAAAAGATTCCCACCATGCTCTGCAGGAATCCAAGATGGATGCCAGCACATGGAGTAACATAACCTCTGGTAAAAAGGTAGGACCTTGACACTCTTCTATTACAGGGAACGGAGGGGAGGTAGGAGACACGGGACACCGGAGAGGAGAGGATAATACCTCTTCTATTACAGGGAATGGAGGGGAGGTAGGAGACACGGGACTCCGGAGAGGGGGGTGTAATACCTCTTCTATTACAGGGAACGGAGGGGAGGTAGGAGACACGGGACACCGGAGAGGGGGGTGTAATACCTCTTCTATTACAGGGAACGGAGGGGAGGTAGGAGACACGGGACACCGGAGAGGGGGGTGTAATACCTCTTCTATTACAGGGAACGGAGGGGAGGTAGGAGACACGGGACACCGGAGAGGGGGGTGTAATACCTCTTCTATTACAGGGAACGGAGGGGGGGGTAGGAGACACGGGACACCGGAGAGGGGGGTATAATACCTCTTCTATTACAGGGAATGGAGGGGAGGTAGGAGACACGGGACACCGGAGAGGGGGGTATAATACCTCTTCTATTACAGGGACTGGAGGGGAGGTAGGAGACACGGGACACCGGAGAGGGGAGTATAATATCTCTTCTATTACAGGGAATGGAGGGGAGGTAGGAGGCACGGGACACCGGAGAGGAGAGGATAATACCTCTTCTATTACTGCTCAGTTTTAAGAAGTCAATCTAACTCTTTTTAAACTAACCCTTTAGTGTTTTTTAGGTGACTAGGGTCTCTATAAAGGAAATATTTGTTTTGACCATTCAGGGCATTCACCAGGTTCTCTTACAACTATATAAAAAGCTGATCTCAGAGGCTAAGGATCGGGCCTGGTTAATCCTCGCATGGAAGACCACCTGGGAACACTGGGTGCAGTTTTATTTTCGGGTTGTCCTTTTTGGAAGGCTCCAGCTTTACATCCAAAAGTAGAAGATGGTTGACTAAGCAAACACTCGACACCTATGGCCACATCACACTGAAAGTGCTCGGTCTTGCCTGATCTTGGAGGCCTAGCATAATTAGTATTTGGTGGGAGACCAACTGGTAATGCCAGGTACTGTAGGATTTTCTTTGTTTGCCCATTTTGGAAGGCTCCAGCTTTCCAAGGAAAAGTAGAAGGTTAACTAAGCAGGCGCACAGCACCATCACCCTGAAAGCACTCAAAATGGCTTGATCTCGGAAGCTAACCAGGATCAGGCCCGGTAAGTACATGTATGGGAGATCACTTGGGAATACTAGGTACTGTAGGCTTTTTGGTTGCCTTTTTTGGAAGGCTTCAGCTTTGCAACCACAAGTAGAAAAGGGTTGACTAAGCAAACACTCAGCACCTATGGTCACATCGCCTGGTCTTGCCTGATCTTGGAGGCCTAGCATAATCAGTACTAGGTGGGAGACCAACTGGGAATGCCAGGTACTGTAGGATTTTTTTTTTGTTTGACCATTTTGGAATGCTCCAGCTTTCTAGGCAAAAGTAGAAGAATGTTACATAAGCTAGCATACAGCACCATCACCCTGAAAGCACTCAAAATTGCCTGATCTGAGAGACCAACCAGGATCAAGCCTGGTAAGTACGTTTATGGGAGATCACTTGGGAATACTAGGTACTGTAGGCTTTTTGTTTCCCTCTTTGGAAAGCTCAGCACCTATGGCCACATCACCCTGAAGGCCCCGAATCTTGGAGGCCTAGCATGCTCAGTATTTGGCAGGAGACTACCTTGGAATACCATGCGCTGTAGGTTTTTTTTTTTGTTTGCCTTTTTTGGAAGGCTCCAGCTTTCCAACTACAAGTAGGAGAATGTTGACAGAGCAAGAGCTTGGCACTTATTACCACATCACCCTGAAAGTCCCCAATCTTGACTGATCTTGGAAGCCTAGCCTGGCCAGTACTTGGCAGTAGACCACCTGGAAATACCAGGACTTGTAAGATTTTTTTTTTTTTGCCTTTTTTGGAAGGCTCCAGCTTCACAACCACAAGAGGGTTGACTAAGCAAGCACTCAGTACCATCACCCTGAAAGCACTCAAAATCGCTTGATCTCAGAAGCCAACCAGGATCAGGCCCGGTAAGTACATGAACGGGATTGAGGGTTGACTAAGCGAAAGCTCAGCACCTATGGCCACATCACCCTGAAGGCCTGAATCTTGGAGGCCTAGCCTGCACAGTACTTGGCAGGAGACTACCTTGGAATACCATGCGCTGTAGGTTTTTTTTCTTTTGCCTGTTTTTGGAAGGCACCAGCTTCGCAACCACAAGAGAGTTGACTAAGCAAGTACACAATACCATCACCCTGAAAGCACTAAAAATCACTTGATCTCAGAAGCCAACCAGGATCAAGCCTGGTAAGTACGTTTATGGGAGATCACTTGGGAATACTAGGTACTGTAGGCTTTTTGTTTCCCTCTTTGGAAAGCTCAGCACCTATGGCCACATCACCCTGAAGGCCCCGAATCTTGGAGGCCTAGCATGCTCAGTATTTGGCAGGAGACTACCTTGGAATACCATGCGCTGTAGGTTTTTTTTTTTGTTTGCCTTTTTTGGAAGGCTCCAGCTTTCCAACTACAAGTAGAAGAATGTTGACAGAGCAAGAGCTTGGCACTTATTACCACATCACCCTGAAAGTCCCCAATCTTGACTGATCTTGGAAGCCTAGCCTGGCCAGTACTTGGCAGTAGACCACCTGGAAATACCAGGACTTGTAAGATTTTTTTTTTTTGTTTGCCTTTTTTGGAAGGCTCCAGCTTCACAACCACAAGAGGGTTGACTAAGCAAGCACTCAGTACCATCACCCTGAAAGCACTCAAAATCGCTTGATCTCAGAAGCCAACCAGGATCAGGCCCGGTAAGTACATGAACGGGATTGAGGGTTGACTAAGCGAAAGCTCAGCACCTATGGCCACATCACCCTGAAGGCCTGAATCTTGGAGGCCTAGCCTGCTCAGTACTTGGCAGGAGACTACCTTGGAATACCATGCGCTGTAGGTTTTTTTTCTTTTGCCTGTTTTTGGAGGGCACCAGCTTCGCAACCACAAGAGAGTTGACTAAGCAAGTACACAATACCATCACCCTGAAAGCACTAAAAATCACTTGATCTCAGAAGCCAACCAAGATCAAGCCTGGTAAGTACGTGTATGGGAGATCACTTGGGAATACTAGGTACTGTAGGCTTTTTATTTGCCTCTTTGGAAGGCTTCAGCTTTCCAACCACAAGTAGAAGAGTACTGACAGAGCAAGTACTTGGCACTTATGGCCACATCAACCTGAAATTCCCCAATCTTGACTTATCTTGGAAGCTTAGACTGGTCAGTACTTGGCAGGAGACCACCTGGAAATACCAGGACTTGTAAGATTTTTTATTTTTTTTGTCTTTTTTGGAAGGCTCCAGCTTCACAACCACAAGAGGGTTGACTAAGCAAGCACACAGTACCATCACCCTGAAAGCACTCAAAATCGCTTGATCTCAGAAGCCAACCGGGATCAGGCCTGGTAAGTATGTGTACGGGATTGAGGGTTGACTAAGCGAAAGCTCAGCACCTATGGCCACATCATCCTGAAGGCCCCGAATCTTGGAGGCCTAGCCTGCTCAGTACTTGGCAGGAGACTACCTTGGAATACCATGCGCTGTAGGTTTTTTTTGTTTGCCTTTTTTGGAAGGCTCCAGCTTTCCAACCACAAGTAAAAGAGTGTTGACAGAGCAAGTGCTTGGCACGTATGGCCACATCATCCTGAAAGTCCCCAATCTTGACTGATCTTGGAAGCCTAGACTGGTCAGTACTTGGCAGGAGACCACCTGGAAATACCAGGACTTGTAAGATTTTTTTTTTGTTTGCCTTTTTTGGAAGGCTCCAGCTTCACAACCACAAGCAAGCACACAGTACCATCACCCTGAAAGCACTCAAAATCGCTTGATCTCAGAAGCCAACCAGGATCAGGCCCGGTAAGTATGTGTACGGGATTGAGGGTTGACTAAGTGAAAGCTCAGCACCTATAGCCACATCACCCTGAAGGCCCCGAATCTTGGAGGCCTAGCCTGCTCAGTACTTGGCAGGAGACTACCTTGGAATACCATGCGCTGTAGGTTTTTTTGTAAGTATGTGTACGGGATTGAGGGTTGACTAAGCGAAAGCTCAGCACCTATAGCCACATCACCCCCAAGGCCATGAATCTTGGAGGCCTAGCCTGCTCAGTACTTGGCAGGAGACTACCTTGGAATACCATGTGCTGTAGGTTTTTTTTGTTTGCCTTTTTTGGAAGGCTCCAGCTTCACAACCACAACCAAGCACACAGTACCATCACCCTGAAAGCACTCAAAATTGCTTGATCTCAGAAGCCAACCAGGATCAGGCCTGGTAAGTATGTGTACGGGATTGAGGGTTGACTAAGCGACTGCTCAGCACCTATAGCCACATCACCCTGAAGGCCCCGAATGTTGGAGGCCTAGCCTGCTCAGTACTTGGCAGGAGACTACCTTGGAATACCATGCGCTGCAGGTTTTTTTGTAAGTGTGTGTACGGGATTGAGGGTTGACTAAGCGACTGCTCAGCACCTATGGCCACATCACCCTGAAGGCCCCGAATCTTGGAGGCCTAGCCTGCTCAGTACTTGGCAGGAGACTACCTTGGAATACAATGCGCTGTAGGGTTTTATTTTTTGTTTGCCTTTTTTAGAAGGCTCCAGCTTTCCAACCACAAGTAGAAGAGTGTTGACAGGGCAAGTTCTTGGCACTTATGGCCACATCACCCTGAAAGTCCCCAATCTTGACTGATCTTGGAAGCCTAGCCTGGTCAGTACTTGGCAGGAGACCACCTGGAAATACCAGGATTTATAAGATTTTTTTTTTTGTTTGCCTTTTTTGGAACCTTTTTTCCCAACCACAAGAAGAAGATGCTTGACTAAGTAAGGACCTACAGCCGCACCACCCTGAAAGCACTCAAAATCGCTTGATCCCGGAGGCCAAGCAGGCCAGGCCTGATAAGTATATAGGAGACCACCTGGAAATGCTAGATGCCAGCTTTTTCGTTTGCCTCTTCGAGAGGCTTCGGCCTTCCAACCACAAGTAAAAGACGATTGACTGAACAAGTTCTTGGCTATAGTGGCCAATCTTGCCTGACCTTGGAGGAGAAGCATGGTCAGTACTTGGATGGGAGACCTTCTGTGAATACCAGTTGCATGTCCAAATGTCAGGGACTAAACGTATATAATCGTCTTGTTATAATCGTCTTGCCCAGAACTTCATGTTCACCTGATTTGGTTTGAAGACTAATGACTGGGGACGATTTTCAGTTTATGGGAATTGTTGGCTGGTGGCAGTGCTGGGACAAGGTCGTCCAGCGCCCAGGGGAAAAAAATGCCGAACTGTGCGCCTAGCCCACCTCCCCTCCATTCATGATACCAAGCTTAGGGGATCCTACGCCCAGCAGTCACTCGCTTGTCACGGGCCCCTATCCCAATTATATTGTACATTCCCATCAGTTCCTAACCCTCAAGGGGCATACAATCTAAGGTTCCTAATGGCAGCCATACATGGGTCGAAATTCGACCGATTTTCCGTCCGAAAATCGGACCTAAGAATAATCGGTCAATTTTCACTCTGTTAGTGGGGTCAGTGGCACCAGACGATTTTCGTGGTTCCTCCCCTTTTCAGTGATTGGGCATGTTGGAAAATTCGTGAAAAACTACCGATTTTCGACTCAATGATAGTCAAATCGTACGATCGTTTTTCCGAAAAGAATACGCGCATGAGGCGTGACCTGGAAGGAGCAGAAGTTTTGCTTGTTCTATGGGGTGAACATTATGACTCGTTTGGCCGATTTTCGTGGCTCCTCCCCTTTTTGGTGATTGGGTACCTTGGAAAATTTGTGAAAAACGACAGATTTTCGACTCAATGATGGTCAAATCGTACGATCGTTTTTCCAAAAAGAACATTCGCATGAGCCGTGACCTGGAAGATGCAGAAGTTTCGCCTGTTATATGGGGTGAACTTTATGATTCGGTCGGCCGATTTTCGAAATCATTGATCGGATTACTGAGTGAACAATGTTTTCGATTTTCGGCCGAAAAATCGTTCCGAATTCGACCCGTGTATGGCCTGCATTACTCACATTCATATGTATACTAGGGCCAGTTTAGACAGGAGCCAATTAACCTACCAGCATGTCTTTGGAGCATGGGAGGAAACCAGAGTACCTAGAGTTAACCCATGCAGGCACAGGGAGAACATGCAGGCAGGTGGTGCCGTGGTTTGGATTCAAACCAACTACCCGAGTACTGCCAGACGGAAGTGCTAACCATTTAGCCGCTGTGCTGCGCACAATAAACCATTGCACCTACCAGCATGTCTTTGGGAGTGTGGGAGGAAACTGGAGTGCCTGGAAGAGACCCACGCAGGCACAGGGAGAACATGCAAACTCCAGGCAGGTGGTGCCGTGGTTGGGATTCAAACCAACGACCCGAGTACAGCCAGGTGGAAGTGCTAACCATTTAGCCACTGTGCTGCCCACAATAAACCATTGTGCCCAGGGGCGGACTGACAACTCATGGGGCCCCCGGGCAATAGGGGATCATGGGGCCCCTGTGTCCTTGCCCAAACTTAAAAAAGCCTATGAAAAAGGTACCAGGGGCATCTCATGGGGCCCCCTACTGAACCCGGGCCCTCAGGCAATTTCCAAATGGTCAGTCCGCCACTGATTGTGCCTACCAGCATGTCTTTGGTGTGTGGGAGGAAACTCACACAGGAACAGGGAGAACATGCAAACTCCAGGCACAAGTCCATCTGGTTCAACCAGAAAAAGGACCTAAAATCAGTAAAAGGTTACATTCAGTACAACAAAATGTTAGTTTCATTTTCAGTGTTGTGACATTTCCCTGACAGCCCCAGATCTGACGGGAGGAATCGGCAGTGTCACCCGTAATGACTTGGTGTCACTCCTCGTCCTCCACGCACACAATCCTGGAGGAATCGTCAGTGTCACCCGTAATGACTTGGTGTCACTCCTCGTCCTCCGCACGCACAATCCTGGAGGAATCGTCAGTGTCACCCGTAATGACTTGGTGTCACTCCTCGTCCTTCGCACACACAATCCTGGAGGAATCGGCAGTGTCAACCGTAATGACTTGGTGTCACTCCTCGTTCTCCGCACACACAATCCTGTAGTCACTCCTCGTTCTCCGCACACACCATCCTGGAGGAATCGGCAGTGTCACCCGTAATGACTTGGTGTCACTCCTCGTCCTTCGCACACACAATCCTGGAGGAATCGTCAGTGTCACCCATAATGACTCGGTGTCACTCCGCGTTCTCCGCACACACAATCCTGTAGTCACTCCTCGTTCTCCGCACACACCATCCTGGAGGAATTGGCAGTGTCACCCGTAATGACTTGGTGTCACTCCTCGTCCTCCGCGCACACAATCCTGGAGGAATCGTCAGTGTCACCCATAATGACTTGGTGTCACTCCTCGTTCTCCGTGCACACAATCCTGGAGGAATCGGCAGTGTCACCCGTAATGACTTGGTGTCACTCCTCGTCCTCCGCGCACACAATCCTGGAGGAATCGTCAGTGTCACCCATAATGACTTGGTGTCACTCCTCGTTCTCCGTGCACACAATCCTGGAGGAATCAGCAGTGTCACCCGTAATGACTTGGTGTCACTCCTCGTTCTCCGCGCACACAATCCTAAAGGAATCATCGTCACCCGTAATGACTCGGTGTCACTCCTCGTCCTCCGTGCACACAATCCTGGAGGAATCGGCAGTGTCACCCGTAATGACTTGGTGTCACTCCTCGTTCTCCGCACACACAATCCTGGAGGAATCGGAAGTGTCACCTGTAATGACTCGGAGTCACTCCTCGTTCTCCGCGCACACAATCCTGGAGGAATCGGCAGTGTCAACCGTAATGACTTGGTGTCACTCCTCGTTCTCCGCACACACAATCCTGTAGTCACTCCTCGTTCTCCGCACACACCATCCTGGAGGAATCGGCAGTGTCACCCGTAATGACTTGGTGTCACTCCTCGTCCTTCGCACACACAATCCTGGAGGAATCGGCAGTGTCACCCATAATGACTCGGTGTCACTCCGCGTTCTCCGCACACACAATCCTGTAGTCACTCCTCGTTCTCCGCACACACCATCCTGGAGGAATCGGCAGTGTCACCCGTAATGACTTGGTGTCACTCCTCGTCCTCCGCGCACACAATCCTGGAGGAATCGTCAGTGTCACCCATAATGACTTGGTGTCACTCCTCGTTCTCCGTGCACACAATCCTGGAGGAATCGGCAGTGTCACCCGTAATGACTTGGTGTCACTCCTCGTCCTCCGCGCACACAATCCTGGAGG
>NW_028321865.1:0-25000 GCF_062004578.1 Staurois parvus | reverse complement strand
TATATTCTTCAGATTTGTTTTTAACATATAAAAAAGTCATTTTAGCATATATTTTTACATATATTTATAAATAAGTTCCAAAACTGTAGATAAAATGTATTTTTAAAGACATACGGTATATTTGAAAATGTATTTTTAAAAATATTTTTCATATATTTTATAATAAAAACGCATTTCAACATACAGTATTTTGGCCGTATTCAATATATTTCAAAATATATTTCAATATTAAAAAAAAATTATATTTATATATATATATATATATATACACACACACACACATATGCCCAGGATGTTGAAATGACGTCCGGGAACACAGCGGCGGGAAGTCCAGGAACGCAACGACGGGAAGTCTGGGAACACAGCGGCGGGAAGTCTGGGAACACAGCGATGGGAAGGCCGGGAACACAGTGACGGGAAGTCCAGGAACGCAACGATGGGAAGGCTGGGAACGCAGCAATGGCTAGTGCAGGAACACAACAGCGGGAAGTCCGGGAACGCAGCGGTGGGAAGTCCGGGAACACAGAGGAAGGAAGTCCGGGAACACAGCGCGGGAAGGCCAGGGAACACAGCGGCGGGAAGGCCAGGGAACACAGCGGCGGGAAGGCCAGCAATGCAGTGATGGGAAAGCCGGGAACGCAGCGATGGGAAGGCCAGGGAACACAGTGGCGGGAAGGCCAGGGAACACAGCGGCGGGAAGGCCAGGGAACACAGCGGCGGGAAGGCCGGGAACACAGCGGTGGGAAGGCCAGCAATGCAGCGATGGGAAGTGCGGGAACGCAGCGATGGGAACGCCAGGAATGCAGCGATGGGAAGTGCGGGAACACAACGGCAGGAGGTCCTTGAACACAGCGAGGGGAAGGCCGGGAACGCAGCGGCAGGAAGTCCGGGAACACAGAGGAAGGAAGTCCAGGAACGCAGCGGCGGGAAGTCTGGGAACACAGAGGAAGGAAGTCTGGGAACACAGCGACGGGAAGTGTAGGAACACAACAGCGGGAAGTCCAGGAACGCAACGGCGGGAAGTCCGGAAACACAGAGGAAGGAAGTCCAGGAACACAGCGGAGGGAAGGCCGGGAACACAGTGGCGGGAAGTCCGGGAACACAGCAGCGGGAAGTCTGGGAACGCAGCGGCGGGAAGTCCGGGAACACAGCGGAGGGAAGGCCGGGAACACAGTGGCGGGAAGTCCGGGAACACAGCGGCGGGAAGTCCGGGAACACAGCAGCGGGAAGTCTGGGAACGCAGCGGCGGGAAGTCCGGGAACGCAGCGGCGGGAAGTCCGGGAACGCAGCGGCGGGAAGTCCGGGAACACAACGGCGGGAAGTCCGGGAACACAACGGCGGGAAGTCCGGAAACACAGAGGCGGTAGGAGGGGCA
Source organism: Staurois parvus (assembly GCF_062004578.1). Taxonomy (NCBI): domain Eukaryota; kingdom Metazoa; phylum Chordata; class Amphibia; order Anura; family Ranidae; genus Staurois; species Staurois parvus. The sequence goes on along the minus strand of NW_028321865.1, from coordinate 23,625 downwards.
GACTGACGTAACAAATGTAACAATATAAAATCAGAAAGAAACAAAATATCAATCTCAGTCTTCTGCTGATCCCTCCTGAGGGCAGCTGTCTACTGGACCTGTCCTCCTGCAGTATGGTGGGCTGACTGCACATGATGGTACGAGGAGCTCCTCCCCCATCCTCCTGCAGTATGGTGGGCTGACTGCACATGATGGTATGAGGAGCTCCTCCCCCGTCTTCCTGCAGTATGGTGGGCTGACCGCACATGATGGTACGAGGAGCTCCTCCCCTGTCCTCCTGCAGTATGGTGGGCTGACTGCACCATGGATGGTACGAGGAGCTCCTCCCCTGTCCTCCTGCAGTATGGTGGGCTGACTGCACCATGGATGGTACGAGGAGCTCCTCCCCTGTCCTCCTGCATTATTGTGGGCTGACTGCACCATGGATGGTACGAGGAGCTCCTCCCCTGTCCTCCTGCAGTATGGTGGGCTGACTGCACCATGGATGGTACGAGGAGCTCCTCCCCTGTCCTCCTGCATTATTGTGGGCTGCATGCACCATGGATGGTACGAGGAGCTCCTCCCCCTGTCCTCCTGCAGTATGGTGGGCTGCATGCACCATGGATGGTACGAGGAGCTCCTCCCCTGTCCTCCTGCAGTATGGTGGGCTGCATGCACCATGGATGGTACGAGGAGCTCCTCTCCTGTCCTCCTGCAGTATGGTGGGCTGACTGCAGAGGATTCTGAAGCTCCTTCCCTTTTGCAAGAAAGTTGTGGGCACTCATTCTTATTTTAAAGTTTCATCTACAACTTGCTGCGGATTGCAGTTCCCAAGGATGGAAGGGAGGGAGAAAGGAAATAAAAGAGGAGGAAGGAAAAAGGATGGGAAAGGAAGGAAGGGGGGTCAAGGGAAGGTAGGAAGGAAGGGGGGGGGGGGTCAAGGAAAGAAAGGAAGGAAGGAGGGGTCGAAGGAAGGAAGGAAGGAAGGAAGGAAGGGGTTCAAGGGAAGGAAGGAAGGGGGGGTCAAGGGAAGAAAGGAAGGAAGGGGGGGTCGAAGGAAGGAAGGAAGGGGGGTCAAGGGAAGGAAGGAAGGAAGGAAGGAAGGGGGGGGTCAAGGGAAGAAAGGAAGGAAGGGGGGTCGAAGGAAGGAAGGGGGTTCAAGGGAAGAAAAGAAGGAAGGAAGGGGGGTGGAAGGAAGGAAGGAAGTGGGGTCAAGGGAAGGAAGGAAGGGGGTCAAGGGAAGGAAGGAAGGAAGGAAGGAAGGAAGGAAGGAAGGAAAGGGGGGTCAAGGAAGGAAGGAAGGAAGGAAGGAAGGGGGGTCGAAGGAAGGAAGGAAGGAAGGAAGGGGGTTCAAGAGAAAAAAGGAAGGAAGGAAGGGGGGTCAAGGGAAGGAAGGAAGGAAGGGGGGTGGAAGGAAGGAAGGAAAGGGGGGTCAAGGGAAGGAAGGAAGGAAGGAAGGGGGGTCGAAGGAAGGAAGGAAGGAAGGAAGGGGGTTCAAGAGAAAAAAGGAAGGAAGGAAGGGGGGTCAAGGGAAGGAAGGAAGGAAGGGGGGTGGAAGGAAGGAAGGAAGGGGGATCAAGGGAAGGAAGGAAGGGGGGGTCAAGGGAAGAAAGGAAGGAAGGGGGATCGAAGGAAGGAAGGAAGGAAGGAAGGAAGGGGGTTCAAGGGAAGAAAGGGGGGTGGAAGGAAGGAAGGGGGGTCAAGGGAAGGAAGGGTGGTCAAGGGAAGGAGGGAAGGAAGGGTGGTCAAGGGAAGAAAGGAAGAAAGGGGTCAAGGGAAGGAAGGAAGGAAGGTCAAGGGAAGAAAGGAAGGAAGGGGGGTCAAGGGAAGGAAGGAAGGAGGGTCAAGGGAAGAAAGGAAGGAAAGAAGGAAGGGGGATCATCAGAAGGAAGGAAGGAAGGGGGGTGGAAGGAAGGAAGGGGGGTCAAGGGAAGGAGGGAAGGAAGGGTGGTCAAGGGAAGAAAGGAAGAAAGGGGGTCAAGGGAAGGAAGGAAGGAACGTCAAGGGAAAAAAGGAAGGAAGGGGGGTCAAGGGAAGGAAGGAAGGGGGATGGAAGGAAGGAAGGGGGGTCAAGGGAAGGAAGGAAGGAGGGTCAAGGGAAGAAAGGAAGGAAGGAAGGGGGATGGAAGGAAGGAAGGGGGGTCAAGGGAAGGAGGGAAGGAAGGCTGGTCAAGGGAAGAAAGGAAGAAAGGGGGGTCAAGGGAAGGAAGGAAGGGGGGTCAAGGGAAGGAAGGAAGGAAGGGGGGTCAAGGGAAGGAAGGAAGGAAGGGGGTCAAGGGAAGGAAGGATGGATTTTTTTTTTTTTGTGTCACTGTAAAGATGAAAACAATGGATTCCCCGTCGGCTGGCGTATCTTTGTAAGTGTGCGGAGGATACACCTAGAGCCTGCGTAGACAGACATCCGGGGCCATAAGACGTCTCCAACCATTGATAACGTTTCATTATATGAATAGGAATATTAGAACGATTCTTTCTTCTTCTGGATCCCCCCCCCCCCGGAGTGCGGCTTCAGTGGGAGGATCGCTGTCTTTATCCCTTCTCTCAGAATGTGACTCAGCTTGTCCGCCGTGGCATATCCCGCGTCCTTACGGCTGCCAACGCTAATTGAAGCCCTTTAATGTTTCTCCGTGCTGGTCCAGGCGTGCTCAGCGAGGGAACGTCCTTTTCATCCTTCACTAATAAAACATTTCTGCTTGGAAATGAACAAATCATTAGGCTTTTCATTGCCGTGTGAACGGTAGGGATGAGCGGCTCTGGCCAGGTTTGGCTTGGGGGTGTGGGGGGGGGGGTAGTCAGCAGACACAGGGCTCTGTACACAGGGAACACGCTCTCTGATTCTCCATCCTGCAAAGCAGGGAAGAGAAACAAAGAGATCTTTAGTTAAAAGCAGCACACATGACACATTATCAGGATTGCTCCCCTTCCCAGCCAGTGTCATCATGACAGCGACAGTGTGCAGCATTCTCAGGGATCATTGTATTTGTGTCACTGGTGATGTCATGGTATTTAGTCAGTTAGTCAGCGTCAGATTGCCGTCCGCACTATTACCTTCCCATTATAAGTCGTTAATCACCGCCATTAGTAGTATGAAAAAAATAAATAAATACAAATTCAGGTATCTATGCCATAGTTTGTGGATGCTTTAATTTTTCACGCAAACCAACTAATATACACTTACGGGGATTTTTTTTTCTTTTACCAAAAACATGGAGCAGAATACATTGTGGCCTAAATTTTGGAAGAAATTAGATTTCTTTTGTGTCATTTTTTTGTATTTTTTTTTTTATATTTTATAACAGAAAGTAAAAAAATAGTGTTTTTTTTCCCAAAAATTTCAAAAAAATAATAAGCAAAAATCCAGTGGTGATCAAATACCACCAAAAGAAAGCTCCATTTGTGTGAAAAAAAAATGATATAAAATGTCATTTGGGTACAGCCAGGGATTTTTTTTTCAGAAGGAACACGCGGGAATGTAGTTCCTGTACCACCAGCACTAGGGGCGGACTGACCATTTGAGCACTCGGGCATTGCTCAAGGGCCCGGGGTCAGTAAGGGGCCCCATGAAATGCCCCTGGTACCCCTTCCCATCCTTTCCTTTCTTTCCTTCCTCCCATACATCCTTTCTCCCTCCTTCCCTCCCTCCCATCCCCCCTTCCTTTCCCTTCCTTCCCTCCTTCCTTCCCTTGACCCCCTTCCTTCCAATAATGTAGATTTGTATTTTTAAAGACATACAGTATATTTGAAATGTATTTTTAAAAATATTTTTCATATATTTTGTAATAAAAACGCATTTCAACATACAGTATCGAATGTTCGGTGTAACACTGAGAGACAGAATACAACAACAAATTCAGCAGAAATGCGTCTAACAAATGATGACGGATCTGCATGTTTATGAGGGAAAGAAGGATTTGATCCCCTTCACAAAACATGACTTAGTACTTGGTGGCCAATCCCTTGTTGGCAATCACAGAGGTCAGACGTTTCCTGGAGTTGGCCCCCAGGTTCGCACACATCTCAGGAGGGATTTTGGCCCACTCCTCTTGGCAGATCCTCTCCAAGTCATTAAGGTTTGGTGGCTGACGTTTGGCAACTCGAACTTTCAGCTCCCTCCACAGATTTTCAATCGGATGAAAGTCTGGAGACTGGCTAGGCCACTCCAGGACCTTAATGTGCTTCTTCTTGAGCCGCTCCTTTGTTGCCTTGGCCATGTGTTTTGGGTCATTGTCATGCTGGAACACCCATCCACCACCCATTTTCAATGCCCTGGCTCAGGGAAGAAGGTTCTCACCCAAGATTTGAGGGTACATTGCCCCGTCCATCGTCCCTTTGATGCGGTGCAGTTGACCTGTCCTCTTAGCAGAAACCCCCCCCCAAAGCAGAATGTTTCCACCACCATGTTTCACAGTTGGGATGGTGTTCTTGGGGTCATAGGCAGCATTCCTCCTCCTCCAAACACGGAGAGTTGAGTTGATGCCAAAGAGCTGGATTTTGGTCTCCTCTGACCACAACACTTCCCACCAGTCCTCCTCTGCATCATTCAGATGTTCAGTGGCAGACTTCAGACGGGCCTGGACATGGGCTTTCTTGAGCAGAGGGACCGTGCGGGCACTGCAGGATTTCAGTCCTTGTCGGCGTAGTGTGTTACCAATTGTTTTCTTGGTGACTGTGGTCCCAGCTGCCTGGAGATCATTGACAAGATCCTCACGTGTAGTTCTGGGATGATTCCTCACTGTTCTCATGATCATTGACACTCCACGAGGTGAGATCTTGCATGGTGCACCAGACCTAGGGAGACTGACACTTGTTTTGTGTTTCTTCCATTTGTGAATGATTGCACCAACTGTTGTCACCTTCTCACCAAGCTGCTTGGCCATAGTTTGGTAGCCCAGTCCAGCCTTGTGTAGGTCTACCATCTTGTCCCTGACATCCTTGGACAGCTCTTTGGTCTTTGCCATGGTGGAGAGTTTGGAATCTGATGGTTTGATGGCTCCTGTGGACAGGTGTCTTTTATACAGGTAACACAATGAGATTAGCAGCACTCCCTTTAAGAGACTGCTTCTAATCTCAGCTTGTTACCTGTATGAGAGACACCTGGAGCCCAGAAATCCTGCTGAATGATAGGGGATCAAATCCTTCTTTCCCTCATGAACATGCAGATCCGTCATCATTTGTTAGACGCATTTCTGCTGAATTTGTTGTTGTATTCTGTCTCTCAGTGTTACACTGAACATTCCATTGTTAGACCGATCATTTCTGTGTGAGGGGCGAACATTCCATTGTTAGACCGATCATTTCTGTGTGAGGGGCGAACATTCCATTGTTAGACCGATCGTTCTGTGTGAGGGGGAACATTCCATTGTTAGACCGATCGTTTCTGTGTGAGGGGCGAACATTCCATTGTTAGACCGATCATTTCTGTGTGAGGGGCGAACATTCCATTGTTAGACCGATCGTTTCTGTGTGAGGGGCGAACATTCAGCATCAGCCGGGGAGCAAATACACATTTCCTTCACTGTAATATATACAGCATCTCCCAGAAGTGAGTCCACCCCTCCCCCCCTCTGTATACAATGTATATATATATATTGAATACGGCAAAAATTGTAGCATTTCAAATATATGTCAATATATTTGGGAAGAATACTTTTAAATATATTCAAACATATTTTTCTTCCATATGGGTGGGGTCTATTGGTGCTGGGGGCAGCTCTATTGTTGTTGGGGGTATTTTGTTGTGTGGGGGGGGGGGGTAAATTGTTGCTAGGGGGCTCTATGGTCGCTCGGGAGTGTACAATTTCTGGGTTCACCCCACAACCTAGGCATAGTTAGGTTAAAGAGACCCTGTCCTCAGACTGAGGACCTCAGAGCTGAATTTTCAAGAGACCCAAAGCTCCCAACTGTCACTGATTTCGAGGGACTGTCCCTCATTCGGAACAAGGTCCCTTTGTCAGAGAAGCAATCGTTTTGTGGTTCAGGGAAGGCGCTCTGCAATGAATGTTGACTTGGATCTAACTTGTAATATGGATGAAGAGCCCCCCCCCCCCCCCAGATTCTGATTGCTCTGCCAGATGTTCTGTTGTAATATGGATGAAGAGCCCCCCAGATTCTGATTGCTCTGCCAGATGTTCTGTGTACACGGTCCACCCGGGAGATAGAACCTTAATTGCTCCTTCTGAACCTTGACCCCTCCCCCGTCTCCATCTGTCTCCGGCAGTTGATAGAACTATATACATTAGCAGATTATATTGTAGAATTATACGACTCTTCTAGTGACTGTACTCTTCGTCTGCTGCGGACAGGTGTGTGAGCGACCTTCTCAGTCCCGGAATCGGGGTGTGACCTTCCATGAGTCAGAGAAACTCTCCGATCTTCTACATACCTGTCCTGTGTGTGTAGTAATGTCACACCGAGAGCCCTGACCCCCCCCTGACTGACACCAAGAATCAGAAGAATGCAGCAGGAAACCATAGTAGTGACATAAGTCAAAAGAAAATGATCTTACACACCTGCATAGCTCTGACGTGTACCACGGCCGCAGTACAGAGAACACCGAACCCACACACCAGTCTCTGTGCAAGAGGAGCTTACGCTCTAATGTCCCCTCCCCACAGTCACATCAGTCTCTGTGCAAGAGGAGCTTACGCTCTAATTTCCCCGCCCTCACAGTCACACCAGTCTCTGTGCAAGAGGAGCTTACGCTCTAATGTCCCCTCCCCCACAGTCACATCAGTCTCTGTGCAAGAGGAGCTTACGCTCTAATTTCCCCTCCCCCACAGTCACATCAGTCTCTGTACAGAGGAGCTTACACTCTCATTTCCCTCCCCCACCGTCACATCAGTCTCTGTGCAAGAGGAGCTTATGCTCTAATGTCCCCTCCCCACAGTCACATCAGTCTCTGTACCAGAGGAGCTTACGCTCTAATGTCCCCTCCCCCACAGTCACATCAGTCTCTGTACCAGAGGAGCTTACGCTCTAATGTCCCCTCCCCCCACAGTCACATCAGTCTCTGTACCAGAGGAGCTTACGCTCTAATGTCCCCTCCCCCCACAGTCACATCAGTCTCTGTACCAGAGGAGCTGACACTCTAATGTCCCCTCCCCCACAGTCACATCAGTCTGTGTACCAGAGGAGCTGACACTCTAATGTCCCCTCCCCCACAGTCCTATCAGTCTCTGCACCAGAGGAGCTTACACTCTAATGTCCCCTCCCCCACAGTCCCATCAGTCTCTGCACCAGAGGAGCTTGCACTCTAATGTCCCCTCCCCCACAGTCCCATCAGTCTCTGTACAGAGGAGCTTACACTCTAATGTCCCCTCCCCCACAGTCACATCAGTCTCTGTACAGAGGAGCTGACACTCTAATGTCCCTTCCTCCACAGTCCCATCAGTCTCTGCACCAGAGGAGCTTACACTCTAACAGGGGTGGACTGACAACTCATGGGGCCCCCGGGCAATAGGGGATCATGGGGCCCCTGTGTCCTTGGCCAAACTCAAAAAAGCCTATGAAAAAAGGTACCAGGGGCATCTCATGGGGCCCCCTACTGACCCCGGGCCCTCGGGCAGTGCCTGGAGTTTCCAAATGCCCCTGCACTCTAATGTCCCCTCCCCCACAGCCCCATCAGTCTCTGTACCAGAGAAGCTTACACTCTAATGTCCCCTCCCCAACAGTTCACAACAGTCTCTGTACCTGAGGAGCTTACACTCTAATGTCCCCTCCCCCACAGTCACATCAGTTTCTGTACCAGAGGAGCTTACACTCTAATGTCCCCTCCCCCACAGTCCCATCAGTCTCTGTACCAGAGGAGCTTACACTCTAATGCCCCCTCCCCCACAGTCCCATTAGTCTCTGTACCAGAGGAGCTTACACTCTAATGCCCCCCCCCCCCACAGTCCCATCAGTCTCTGTACCAGAGGAGCTTACACTCTAATGCCCCCCCCCCCCCACAGTCACATCAGTCTCTGTACAGAGGAGCTTACACTCTAATGCCCCCCCCCCCCACAGTCACACACTATTATTATTACACATTTATATAGCTCTGACATATACCGCAGTGCTGTACAGAGAACCCTGAGCCAGTCCCATCATAAATTCCCTCCACAATCTTGAGAAGAACCTTCCAAGAAGAGTGGAGGACGTTATACCCTCAAAGGGGGACACCTCCATCTGACTGGCCCTGGTTTGGGTATGGGATGTCCTACAAGCTCACATAGGTGTGATGGTCAGGTGTCTATAAACGTTTTGGCCAAAATGGTGAACATTTGAAGCATATTTAACATTTCTCGTGTTTCTGCCTTTACAGCAAGACTCGGCACCAGCCAACGAACAGCCACGTGAAGAAAAACGGCCACCTCCCCCTGTGCCTCCCAAACCTAAGGATCACCAAGTTCTACCGGCAGCACCACCGGCGCAGAACAAACCCAACATGCCCCCATTTGACCCCTGCAAGGCCATCATAGAGACCTCGCCATACTACGTCTACTTTAAGATAATAACCGAAAACGACACAGAGAATCCCGCAGAAGAAGACATCAGAGAAGTTCTTCACAAACTGGTTGTGATTGATAAAGACATGCCCAGAACCGCCAAATACCGCAACTTCCGGTCTTACGTGCAGTAAGAACATTAGGATTATGGGACACACGAACTGTGGGACACGAAACTGGATAAGGGTCAAGAAAAAACTAAATCTGGTCTACCCAATCTTCTACTACAATCGGCAAGCATGAGATGACTGGTGGATCATACAACCCAACCATGTACCTGCTGGAGCCACTGACCAAAATATGATTCTCCTCCAGTCCGTCGCGGTAGTCTGGAACGTACCATTTATCTGCCCTGTAGGATGGAGCTAAGCTGGAAGACCCCAAAAAAAGTCTTCCCCCAATTAGAAGAAACTTCAAAAAAATTCAGGTCCTTCACGGTAAAGTCAACCAGGACTCGAGCCAATCCATGTGACCACATGTAGACCGACGACGGTCAAAAGACGGGACGGACACTTGCCGCCGGTATGGAATGAACACAGTCATGTGACATACTCTACTCAGGATATACAAATTACAATAACCAATTTTTTTTTTAATTATTTTTATTAATATCTCCAGAAATGACTTAATTGGTGGACAAAGTCAACCGTGCCACCGTGTGTGCTGGAGCAGATCAGGATGTAGATCGTCAGCTTTGGGGTGCAAATACACAGCTTAGAAAGCTCAAGGGATCATGTTAGAAGGACTCTTTCCAGGCGCATTGGAGACTTCACTTCCACCATTGCCTGACACCAGGACCGGAAGTCATTGTTTTGACCTAAGAACTGGTATGCCCTCCAGAAACTGGGCAGTGCCATCCTCCCGAGTCCACCTAACAGGTCCTACAAGTCAGTCAAGCCGCCCTCAACCAACAGACTTCATGGGTTGCGTTCATAAAAAATTCACAGTTTGTAGATTGTGTGAACGTGGCAAAATCTGACATTCTCAGGGCAGCACAGTGGCAGGGGCCCCCGGGCAATAGGAAATCGAGGGGCCCAGTGTCCTCACCCACACCCAAAAAAGCCAATGAAAGGTACCAGGGGCATCTCTTGGGGCCTCTACTGACCCCAGGCCCTCGTGGCTAAATGGTTAGTCCACCCCTGCACAGTGGCTAAATGGTTAGCATTTCCACCTGGGCAGTACTAAGGTCGTTGGTTTGAATCCCAACCATGGCACCACCTGCCTGGAGTTTTTATGTTCTCTCTGTGCCTGTGTGGGTTTCCTCCCACACTCCCAAAGACATGCTGGTAGACACAATGGTTTATTGTGGACAGCAAAGTGGCTAAATGGTTAGCATTTCCACCTGGCAGTACTAAGGTCGTTGGTTTTGAATCCACGGCACCACCTGCCTGGAGTTTGCATGTTCTCCCTGTGCCTGTGTGGGTTTCCTCTGGGTACTCCAGTTTCCTCCCAAACTCCAAAGACATGCTGGTAGACACAATGGTTTATTGTGGGCAGCACAGTGGCTAAATGGTTAGCACATCTACTTGGCAGTACTAGGGTTGTTGGTTTGAATCCCAACCAAGGCACCACCTGCCTGGAGTTTCCATGTTCTCCCTGTACCTGCATGGGTTTCCTCCCACACTCCCAAAGACATGCTGGTAGGCGCAGTGGTTTATTTATGGGCAGGCACAGTGGCTAAATGGGTTAGCACTTCCACCTGGCAGTACTAGGGTCATTGGTTTGAATCCCAACCACAGCACCACCTGCCTGGAGTTTGCATGTTCTCCCTGTGCCTGTGTGGGTTTCCTCTGGGTACTCCAGTTTCCTCCCACACTCCAAAGACATGCTGGTAGGGTAATAGAATCCTGTCTGAATTGGCCCTAGTATGTGTATGTATAAATGTAAGTTAGACTTTAGATTGTACGCTCCTCAGGGGCGGGGACTGATGTGAATGTACAATATATATGTAAATTGCTGGCGCTACAGAAGTACCTGAAATAAATAATCTTTATAGATCAAGTTATTCGCTGAACATTGGAAATGCCACATTAGGAAGCTGAGGAGCATATTTTTTTCTTATGATCCTCAGCACCATCTAGGGCCATAATGTGGTATTTCATCATACAGTATTTTGTTTTTTTTTTTTGAATGAATGACATTCGACGCGCAGAGAATACGACTCGAGAACATTTGATTCTGACATTCACAAAGAATTCATTTACATGCAAGTTCGATGAACGAAGGGATATGCTTTTTTTTTTTTTTTTAATTAATAAATAAACTCCTTTGCATTTGTTTCTGGTGGAAATTCTTATTATATGGAAAACAATGTATCGGAAACCAAATATCGGAGACGGGTAGCTGACCGCGACATGTATTTATTTGTGACGTTTGTGTTTGGATTGTAGTTCTCATATAAATGAATAATCTGTACTTGATATAAAAAAAGCACTGCTGGGATGTAAAATAAAGTTGATCAAATTTCCCGATTCTAAAATGCATTTTTTTTGGAGGGGGAGGGGAGTTTAATAAATTTAAAATAAATAAAATGTTTTACAAAGTTGATTGATTTATGTTCATTGGCTGAAGCCGCAGCATGGGACTGGAAGGGGGGGGGGGATTGGAGTAATTAAAAGATACAATTAAAGAAACATGTCCCATATTGTCCTGTCTGTGTCCTATAATGCTGAGTGTCATCAAGCTTCATCAAATCCTCCCTCAGGCCCTCCCCCCTCCAGTCCTGCACAGGTGTACCGGCTCCTCCCTTCAGTCTTGCACAGGTGTACCGGTTCCTCCCCTTCAGTCTTGCAAAGGTGTACCGGTTCCTCCCCTTCAGTCTTGCACAGGTGTACCTGCTCCTCCCCTTCAGTCTTGCGCAGGTGTACCGGCTCCTCCCCTTCAGTCTTGCACAGGTGTACCGGTTCCTCCCCTTCAGTCTTGCACAGGTGTATTGGCTCCTCCCCTTCAGTCTTGCACAGGTGTACCCGGCTCCCTCCCTTCCTTCTTGCACATGTGTATCAGCTCCTCCCCTTCAGTCTTGCAGAGGTGTACCGGCTCCTCCCTCCTTCAGTTCTTGCACAGGTGTACCGGTTCCTCCCCTTCAGTCTTGCAGAGGTGTATTGGCTCCTCCCCTTCAGTCTTGCACAGGTGTACCGGCTCCTCCCCTTCAGTCTTGCACAGGTGTACCGGTTCCTCCCCTTCAGTCTTGCACAGGTGTACCGGTTCCTCCCCTTCAGTCTTGCACAGGTGTACCTGCTCCTCCCCTTCAGTCTTGCGCAGGTGTACCGGCTCCTCCCCTTCAGTCTTGCACAGGTGTACCGGTTCCTCCCCTTCAGTCTTGCACAGGTGTATTGGCTCCTCCCCTTCAGTCTTGCACAGGTGTACCGGCTCCTCCCTTTCCTTCTTGCACATGTGTATCAGCTCCTCCCCTTCAGTCTTGCAGAGGTGTACCGGCTCCTCCCCTCCTTCAGTCTTGCACAGGTGTACCGGTTCCTCCCCTTCAGTCTTGCAGAGGTGTATTGGCTCCTCCCCTTCAGTCTTGCACAGGTGTACCGGCTCCTCCCCTTCAGTCTTGCACAGGTGTACCGGTTCCTCCCCTTCAGTCTTGCACAGGTGTACCGGTTCCTCCCCTTCAGTCTTGCACAGGTGTACCGGCTCCTCCCCTTCAGTCTTGCAGAGGTGTACCGGCTCCTCCCCTCCTTCAGTCTTGCAGAGGTGTACCGGTTCCTCCCCTTCAGTCTTGCAAAGGTGTACCGGTTCCTCCCCTTCAGTCTTGCACAGGTGTACCAGCTCCTCCCCTTCAGTTTTGCACATGTGTACCTGCTCCTCCCCTTCAGTCTTGCACAGGTGTACCGGCTCCTCCCCTTCAGTCTTGCACAGGTGTACCGGTTCCTCCCCTTCAGTCTTGCACAGGTGTATTGGCTCCTCCCCTTTAGTCTTGCACAGGTGTACCGGCTCCTCCCTTTCCTTCTTGCACATGTGTATCAGCTCCTCCCCTTCAGTCTTGCACAGGTGTACCGGTTCCTCCCCTTCAGTCTTGCACAGGTGTATTGGCTCCTCCCCTTCAGTCTTGCACAGGTGTACCGGCTCCTCCCCTTCAGTCTTGCACAGGTGTACCGGTTCCTCCCCTTCAGTCTTGCAGAGGTGTACCGGCTCCTCCCCTTCAGTCTTGCACAGGTGTACTGGCTCCTCCCCTTCCATCTTGCACAGGTGTACTGGCTCCTCCCCTTCAGTCTTGCACAGGTGTACTGGCTCCTCCCCTTCAGTCTTGCACAGGTGTTCCGGCTCCTCCCCTCCAGTCTTGCACAGGTGTACTGGCTTCTCCCCTCTAGTCTTGCACAGGTGTTCCGGCTCCTCCCCTCCAGTATTGCACAGGTGTACCAACTCCTCCCCTCCAGTCTTCCAGTCTTCCACCATTGTACTGATTACTCCCCTGGACTGGAATGGCTTCCTCTGATATCACCGCACACTGGGAGCTTCTCACAATGTGCATTAGAAGCTGCAGCAAGTCAGACAGAACTCCGCCCCATTTCCTGGCTGGAGGACGTCCAACATCATCTAGCTCTTTCCTGCCAAGTCTGACTGTCCTTGGCCCCGCCCCTGTCATTGGACTCCTCTTCTTTTAATCACGGAGGCTCAACATCACATGTAGGCATTACCTATCTATCTATGCAAAAAATGAAATTTGAATGAAATGTATATCTTTTTTTTTTTGCACAAATAAGGCTTTCTTTAGGTGGTATTTGATCACCACTGGGGGGTGGGGGGGGGGGTGTTTATTATTGTATAGACAAAAAAGGCAGAAAATTAAAAAAAAAAACGATTTCTTTTTTCTGCTATAAAACATATCCAGTAAAATCAAATTTCTTCCTAAATACAAAGCTTGGGGTTAACAGAAAAAAAGAAAAAAAAATCCAAAAAAATGTATACTCCAATGTGTACTCAAGTACGGTGTCGCATGACCGAGCAATTACCAGTTAATGTAGCACAGTGCTGAATGGCGAAAATTCTTTCCGGAGCTCAAGTGGTTAAAGAAGAGATTTGATGCCGGATAAGAGGTGACAGCTTTTCTTCCGGATTGTTCTTTTTATAAATAGAAAAATTGCTCCACGCGGCACACAAAGGAGGACGAGGCAAAGTCGTTGATTCACCTCTCTGTGTGTGGATGTGTCAGTCTGTCATCGCCCGTCATTCCTGATTGGTGAGATTCCTTGCGGCTCAGAATCATCTATATACACAAAGAGTCACATGATTCAGAGATCTGAGATTAAATCATTTCACCGTCTTGTTCTAAGACAGCAGACACAGTACAGGAGACGGTCAGAGAACTGCGGACATAGTGCAGGAGATGGTCAGAGAACTGCAGACACAGTACAGGAGATGACCAGAGACTGCGGACACAGTACAGGAGATGGTCAGAGACTGCGGACACAGTACAGGAGATGGTCAGAGACTGCGGACACAGTACAGGAGATGATCAGAGACTGCGGACACAGTACAGGGGATGACCAGAGACTGCAGACACAGTACAGGGGATGACCAGAGACTGCGGACATAGTACAGGGGATGACCAGAGACTGCGGACACAGTACAGGAGACGGTCAGAGAACTGCGGACATAGTACAGGAGATGACCAGAGACTGCGGACATAGTACAGGGGATGACCAGAGACTGCGGACACAGTACAGGAGACGGTCAGAGAACTGCGGACATAGTACAGGAGATGACCAGAGACTGCGGACATAGTACAGGGGATGACCAGAGACTGCGGACACAGTACAGGAGACTGTCAGAGACTGCGGACACAGTACAGGAGATGGTCAGAGACTGCGGACATAGTACAGGAGATGACCAGAGACTGCGGACATAGTACAGGAGACGGTCAGAGAACTGCGGACACAGTACAGGAGATGACCAGAGACTGCGGACACAGTACAGGAGATGACCAGAGACTGCAGACACGGTACAGGGGATGACCAGAGACTGCGGACACAGTACAGGAGATGACCAGAGACTGCAGACACGGTACAGGAGATGGTCAGAGACTGCGGACACAGTGCAGGGGATGACCAGAGACTGCGGACACAGTACAGGAGATGACCAGAGACTGCAGACACAGTACAGGGGATGACCAGAGACTGCAGACATAGTACAGGAGACTGTCAGAGACTGCGGACACAGTACAGGAGATGGTCAGAGACTGCGGACATAGTACAGGAGATGACCAGAGACTGCGGACATAGTACAGGAGACGGTCAGAGAACTGCGGACACAGTACAGGGGATGACCAGAGACTGCGGACACAGTACAGGAGATGACCAGAGACTGCAGACACGGTACAGGGGATGACCAGAGACTGCGGACACAGTACAGGAGATGACCAGAGACTGCAGACACGGTACAGGAGATGGTCAGAGACTGCGGACACAGTGCAGGGGATGACCAGAGACTGCGGACACAGTACAGGAGATGACCAGAGACTGCAGACACAGTACAGGGGATGACCAGAGACTGCAGACATAGTACAGGAGATGACCAGAGACTGCGGACACAGTACAGGAGATGACCAGAGACTGCGGACACAGTACAGGAGATGACCAGAGACTGCGGACACAGTACAGGGGATGACCAGAGACTGCGGACACAGTACAGGGGATGACCAGAGACTGCGGACATAGTACAGGAGATGACCAGAGACTGCGGACATAGTACAGGAGATGACCAGAGACTGCAGACACAGTACAGGAGATGACCAGAGACTGCGGACACAGTACAGGGGATGACCAGAGACTGCGGACACAGTACAGGGGATGACCAGAGACTGCGGACACAGTACAGGAGATGACCAGAGACTGCGGACACAGTACAGGGGATGACCAGAGACTGCGGACACAGTACAGGAGATGACCAGAGACTGCGGACACAGTACAGGAGAGGGTCAGAGACTGCAGACACAGTACAGGGGATGACCAGAGACTGCGGACACAGTACAGGAGAGGGTCAGAGACTGCAGACACAGTACAGGAGATGACCAGAGACTGCGGACACAGTACAGGAGATGACCAGAGACTGCGGACACAGTACAGGGGATGACCAGAGACTGCGGACACAGTACAGGAGATGACCAGAGACTGCAGACACAGTACAGGAGATGACCAGAGACTGCGGACACAGTACAGGAGATGACCAGAGACTGCGGACACAGTACAGGGATGACCAGAGACTGCGGACACAGTACAGGAGATGACCAGAGACTGCGGACACAGTACAGGAGATGACCAGAGACTGCGGACACAGTACAGGAGATGACCAGAGACTGCGGACATAGTACAGAAAAAGAAAAATGGATAGACAAAACAGGAAAAAAGTAAACAAGAAATGTAAAATAAATAAACCCAGCAATGTACCTACTAGAAGTCAGTATAAATAATATTCTCATTGACTGGGAAGGCTAATGTCCAAAACCCAGCCTGCTATCTGCAGGGGCCCCATAGCAAATGTGGAAGGGCCACAGGAATGACATCAGGGGTTTAGATATTCCTCTGCTGACACCTAGTGGAATCTGTAAATATTACACTGCAGGTACTCTGTGCTGCAAAACAAGAAAAGCTGCCTGCTAGGACAACCAATATACACGATATTGCCCCCAGTATTGGGCCCCCATCCTTTCCACACACATGACCTTTAATGGCCCCCCAGTCTTAGTCTGTAGGGTTCAATATTGAGTTGGCCCCGCCCTTTCCACACACATGACCTTTAATGGCCCCCCAGTCTTAGTCCGTAGGGTTCAATATTGAGTTGGCCCCGCCCTTTCCACACACATGACCTTTAATGGCCCCCCAGTCTTAGTCCGTAGGGTTCAATACTGAGTTGGCCCCGCCCTTTGCAGCTATAACAGCTTCACCTCTTCTGGGAAGGCCCCCCACAAGGTTTAGGAGGGTGTCTATGGGAAGGTTGGACCATTCTTCCAGAAGCACATTTGTCAGGTCAGGCACTGATGTCGGGGGAGGGGGCCTGGCTCGCAGTCTCCGCTCTAATTCATCCCAAAGGTGTTCTATGGGGTTGAGGTCAGGACTCTGTGCAGGACAGTCAAGTTCCTCCACCCCAAACCGGCTCCTCCATGTCTTTATGGACCTTGCTTTGTGCACTGGGGGGCAGTCATGTTGGAACAGGAAGGGGCCATCCCCAAACTCCTCCCACAAAGTTGGGAGCATGAAATTGTCCAAAATGTTGCCTTAAGAGTTCCCTTCACTGGAACTAGGGGGCCAAGCCCAACCCCTGAAATACAACCCCACACCATAATCCCCCCTCCACCAAACTTTACACTTGGCACAATGCAGTCAGGCAAGTACCGTTCTCCTGGCCACCGCCAAACCCAGACACGTCCATCGGATTGCCAGACAGAGAAGCGTGATTGGTCACTCCAGAGAACACATCTCCTCTGCTCTAGAGTCCAGTGGCGGCGTGCTTTACACCACGGCATCCGACGCTTTGCATTGCACTTGGTGATAGAAGGCTTGGATGCAGCTGCTCGGCCATGGAAACCCATTCCATGAAGCTCTCTACGCACTGTTGTTGGGCTCATCTGAAGGCCACACCAAGTTTGGAGGTCTTTAGCTATTGACTCTGCAGACAGTTGGTGACTTCTGCGCACTGTGCGCTTCAGCATGCGCTGACCCCGCCCTGTCATGTGACGTGGCCTACCACTTGGTGGCTGAGTGGCTGTTGTTCCCAGTTGCTTCCACTTTGTTATAATCCCACTAACAGTTGAGCGTGGAATATTTAGTAGCCAGGAAATGTCACAGATGGACTTATTGCCCAGGTGGCCACCTATCACGGGACCACGCTTGGAGTCACTGAGCTCCTGAGAGCGACCCATTCTTTCACCAATGTTTGTAGAAGCCGTCTGCATGCCTAGGGGCTTGATTGTATACACCTGTGTCCATGGAGGGGATTGGAACACCTGAATCACATGATATGGAGGGGATTGGAACACCTGAATCACATGATATGGAGGGGATTGGAACACAGGAATCACATGATTGGGAGGGGATTGGAACACCTGAATCACATGATTGGGAGGGGATTGGAACACCTGAATCACGTGATATGGAGGTGATTGGAGCAACTGAATCACATGATATGGAGGGGATTGGAACACCTGAATCATATGTTATGGAGGGGATTGGAACACCTGAATCACATGATATGGAGGTGATTAGAACACCTGAATCACATGATATGGAGGGGATTGGAACACCTGAATCACATGATATGGAGGGGATTGGAACACCTGAATCATATGTTATGGAGGAGATTGGAACACCTGAATCACATGATATGGAGGGGATTGGAACACCTGAATCACATGATATGGAAGGGATTAGAACACCTGAATCATATGTTATGGAGGAGATTGGAACACCTGAATCATATGTTATGGAGGAGATTGGAACACCTGAATCACATGATATGGAGGGGATTGGAACACCTGAATCACATGATTGGGAGGGGATTGGAGCACCTGAATCACATGATATGGAGGGGATTGGAGCACCTGAATCACATGATTTGGAGGGGATTGGAGCACCTGAATCACATGATATGGAGGGGATTGGAGCACCTGAATCACATGATTTGGAGGGGATTGGAACATCTGAATCACATGATATGGAGGTGATTGAAACACCTGAATCACATATGGAGGTGATTGGAACACCTGAATCACATGATTTGGAGGGGATTGGAACACCTGAATCACATGATTTGGAGGGGATTGGAACACCTGAATCACATGATTTGGAGGGGATTGGAACATCTGAATCACATGATTTGGAGGGGATTGGAACACCTGAATCACATATGGAGGTGATTGGAACACCTGAATCACATGATTTGGAGGGGATTGGAACACCTGAATCACATGATTTGGAGGGGATTGGAACACCTGAATCACATGATTGGGAGGGGATTGGAACACCTGAATCACATGATTGGGAGGGCGGGGCCAATACTTTTGGCAATATAGTGTATATATTTATGTGTCCACTAGAGTGCTGACTGGCAATTGCGCGGTCATTCCACCTGCTGGGAGGTACACTAACTGAGTATCTGAAACTGACATCACCACCATCCCTGTGCTGAGTTCCCGGGTCTGTACACCCGCTGTGCCCATTATGAGGGGTTCCCACCGTCCCTGTGCCGAGTTCCCGGGTCTGTACACCCACTGTGCCCATTATGAGGGGTTCCCACCATCCCTGTGCTGAGTTCCCGGATCTGAGTACCTGCTGTGCCCATAATGAGGGGTTCCCACCGTCCCTGTGCTGAGTTCCCAGGTCTGTACCCCCGCTGTGACCATCATGAGGGGTTCCCACCATCCCTGTGCTGAGTTCCCAGGTCTGTACCCCCGCTGTGACCATCATGAGGGGTTCCCACCGTCCCTGTGCTGAGTTTCCGGGTCTGTACACCCGCTGTGCCCATTATGAGGGGTTCCCACCATCCCTGTGCCGAGTTCCCGGGTCTGTACACCCGCTGTGCCCATTATGAGGGGTTCCCACCACGGTTGGTGAATTTGTATTCTATATTATGTAGAATGTGACCTGCGGTCGGCATGTTGAGGAAATCACACCCAGTATTGCTCCATCACACCATTCCGTATTGTCATTCCCGCCGATGATATCTGTCAGTAAACAATGTCCAATCATCCCTCCCGTACAAACCTGCAATTAGAGCGATCGTGCCGAGGGATAACATTACAAGTCGTTCCCGGAAGGAACAATCAAACGGGAACAAGCTGTAATCAGCGGGGAATCGAATGACGCGACCCATTCACATCCCGCAGAACTGATGTCTCCACCCTTAGGTCATAGATGTGAGATAACAGCGCCGCTGCCATTACCGCCAACATCCAAAGATGACGTCATCGCGTAAGACCCGCCGAGACTTATCATGGATGGAGAACGTTTTTAGCGGGGAATCGAATGACGCGACCCATTCACATCCCGCAGAACTGATGTCTCCACCCATAGGTCATAGATGTGAGATGAAAGCGCCGCTGCCATTACCGCCAACATCCAAAGATGACGTCATCGCGTAAGACCCGCCGAGACCCATCACGGATGGAGAACGTTTTTAGCGGGGAATCGAATGACGCGACCCATTCACATCCCGCAGAACTGATGTCTCCACCCATAGGTCATGGATGTGAAATAACAGCGCCGCTGCCATTACCGCCAACATCCAAAGATGACGTCATCGCGTAAGACCCGCCGAGACTTATCATGGATGGGGAACGTTTTAAGCAGAGAATCGAATGACGCGACCCATTCACATCCCGCAGAACTGATGTCTCCACCCATAGGTCATAGATGTGAGATGAAAGCGCCGCTGCCATTACCGCCAACATCCAAAGATGACGTCATCGCGTAAGACCCGCCGAGACCCATCATGGATGGAGAACGTTTTTAGCGGCGAATCAAATGACGCGACCCATTCACATCCCGCAGAACTGATGTCTCCACCCATAGGTCATAGATAATAGTGCAGCCGCCATCACCGCCAACATCCAAAGATGACATCATCGTGTAAGACCTGCCGAGACCAATCATGGATGGAGAATGTTTTTAGAAGGGAATCGAATGACGCGACCCATTCATATATCCCGCAAAACTGATGTCTCCACCGATAGGTCATAGATTCCAGCGCCGCCGCCATTACCGCCAATGTCCAAAGATGACGTCATCGCGTAAGACCCGCCGAGACCCATCATGGATGGAGAACGTTTTTACCGGGGAATCGAATGACGCGACCCATTCACATCCTGCAGAACTGATGTCTCCACCGATAGGTCATAGATAACAGTGCAGCCGCCATTACTGCCAACATCCAAAGATAACGTCATCGCGTAAGACCCGCCGAGACCCATCATGGATGGAGAACGTTGTTGAACCTCTGCCAACCCGAAATGGAACGTAGATCAGTCTTTCTCCATTTTTATATATTTATTTATTCATACTAGTAATGGGCCGGAACACCCCAGACACATCCCCCCCCCCCCGTGTTCAGTTTGCGGTAGAACATTTGAACGAAAGTTCGACCGTGAACGTCGAACTTAATGGGACTCAACCTTGTAAATTCAAAAATGCCCATTTTGAAGGCTTATAGGCCAGTTATTGGCCATAAAGGGGGATGGGGACTCAGGGACCGCCCCGGGGGACAGGAATCAATGAAAAAATACATTTAAAAAAATACCATTTTTAACCCCTTGATGCCAATCGCACGCAAATATGCGACCTCTCGGCGTCTGGCGATTGCGTGCAATCAGAAATTACATATGTGCTGAGAGCGCGGCCCCTGCGTGCTCCCAGCACATATGTCCGTGACTCCCAAAAAGGTTTCCCCTTTCAATCAGGACCTTTTCCAATCATGTGACCACCGTGATGGCCAATCACGCTGGTCACATGACTTAAACCCTGCCCCGCCTCCCGGCTTCTGAAACTCTTAAAGGGCCGGGAGGCGCCGACGCCCTAAAGGGGCAATCATTTTTCATTGCTTAACCACTTCCAGTCCGGACACTTTCCCC
Source organism: Staurois parvus (assembly GCF_062004578.1). Lineage (NCBI taxonomy): Eukaryota > Metazoa > Chordata > Amphibia > Anura > Ranidae > Staurois > Staurois parvus. Next base: position 2,598 of record NW_028321865.1, on the reverse strand, counting down.
CCCTTCCAGTCCGGACACTTTCATCCCCTTCCAGTCCGGACACTTTCCCCCCCTTCCAGTTCGGACACTTTCACCCCCTTCCAGTCCGGACACTTTCACCCCCTTCCAGTCCAGACACTTTCACCCCCTTCCAGTCCAGACACTTTCATCCCCTTCCAGTCCAGACACTTTCCCCCCTTCCAGTTCGGACACTTTCCCCCCCTTCCAGTCCCGACACTTTCACCCCCTTCCAGTCCGGACACTTTCACCCCCTTCCAGTTCGGACACTTTCCCCCCCTTCCAGTCCCGACACTTTCACCCCCTTCCAGTCCGGACACTTTCCCCCCCCTTCCAATCCGGACACTTTCCCCCCGTTTCAGTCCGGACACTTTCACCCCCTTCCAATCCGGACACTTTCCCCCCGTTCCAGTCCGGAGACTTTCACCCCCTTCCTGTCCAAACAATTTCACCCCCTTCCAGTCCGGAGACTTTCACCCCCTTCCAGTCCGGAGACTTTCACCCCTTCCTGTCCAAACAATTTCACCCCCTTCCAGTCCGGACACTTCTACCCCCTTCCAGTCCGGACACTTTCACCCCCTTCCAGTCCGGACACTTTCTCCCCCTTCCAGTCCGGACACTTTCCCCCCCTTCCTGTCCGGACACTTTCCCCCCTTCCAGTCCGGACACTTTCACCCCCTTCCAGTCCAGACACTTTCACCCCCTTCCAGTCCAGACACTTTCCCCCCCTTCCAGTCCGGACACTTTCCCCCCCTTCCAGTCCGGACACTTTCCACCCCCTTCCAGTCCAGACACTTTCCCCCCTTCCAGTCCAGACACTTTCACCCCCTTCCAGTCCAGACACTTTCATCCCCTTCCAGTCCGGACACTTTCACCCCCTTCCAGTCCCGACACTTTCACCCCCTTCCAGTCCAGACACTTTCCCCCCTTCCAGTCCGGACACTTTCCCCCCTTCCAGTCCGGACACTTTCCCCCCTTCCAGTCCAGACACTTTACCCCCTTCCTGTCTGGACACTTTCCCCCCTTCTAGTCCCGACACTTTCACCCCCTTCCAGTCCGGACACTTTCCCCCCCTTCCAGTCTGGACACTTTCCCCCCTTCCTGTCCAAACAATTTCACCCCCTTCCAGTCCGGACACTTCTACCCCCTTCCAGTCCGGACACTTTCTCCCCCTTCCAGTTCCGGACACTTTCCCCCCCTTCCAGTCCGGACACTTTCCCCCCTTCCTGTCCGGACACTTTCCCCCCTTCCAGTCCGGACACTTTCACCCCCTTCCAGTCCAGACACTTTCATCCCCTTCCAGTCCGGACACTTTCACCCCCTTCCAGTCCCGACACTTTCACCCCCTTCCAGTCCAGACACTTTCCCCCCCTTCCAGTCCGGACACTTTCCCCCCTTCAGTCCGGACACTTTCCCCCCCTTCCAGTCCAGAGACTTTCCCCCCTTCCTGTCCGGACACTTTCCCCCCCTTCTAGTCCCGACACTTTCACCCCCTTCCAGTCCGGACACTTTCCCCCCCTTCCAGTCTGGACACTTTCCCCCCCTTCCAGTCCGGACACTTTCCCCCCCTTCCAGTCTGGACACTTTCCCCCCCTTCCAGTCCGGACACTTTCCCCCCCTTCCAGTCCGGACACTTTCCCCCCCTTCCAGTCTGGACACTTTCCCCCCCCTTCCAGTCCGGACACTTTCCCCCCCTTCCAGTCCGGACACTTTCCCCCCCTTCCAGTCCGGACACTTTCACCCCCTTCCAGTCCGGACACTTTCACCCCCTTCCAGTCCGGACACTTTCACCCCCTTCCAGTCCCGACACTTTCACCCCCTTCCAGTCCAGACACTTTCCCCCCCTTCCAGTCCGGACACTTTCCCCCCCTTCCAGTCGGACACTTTCCCCCCCTTCCAGTCCGGACACTTTCCCCCCTTCCTGTCCGGACACTTTCCCCCCCTTCTAGTCCCGACACTTTCACCCCTTCCAGTCCGGACACTTTCCCCCCTTCCAGTCTGGACACTTTCCCCCCTTCCAGTCCGGACACTTTCACCCCCTTCCAGTCTGGACACTTTCCCCCCCTTCCAGTCCGGACACTTCCCCCCCCTTCCAGTCCGGACACTTTTCACCCCCTTCCAGTCTGGACACTTCCCCCCCTTCCAGTCCGGACACTTTCCCCCCCTTCCAGTCCGGACACTTTCACCCCCTTCCAGTCCCGACACTTTCAACCCCCTTCCAGTCCGGGACACTTTCACCCCCTTCCAGTCCGACACTTTCACCCCCTTCCAGTCCAGACACTTTCCCCCCTTCCAGTCCGGACACTTTCCCCCCCTTCCAGTCCGGACACTTTCCCCCCCTTCCAGTCCGGACACTTTCCCCCCCTTCCTGTCCGGACACTTTCCCCCCTTCTAGTCCGACACTTTCACCCCCTTCCAGTCCGGACACTTTCCCCCCCTTCCAGTCCGGACACTTTCCCCCCCTTCCAGTCTGGACACTTTCCCCCCCTTCCAGTCCGGACACTTTCCCCCCCTTCCAGTCTGGACACTTTCCCCCCTTCCAGTCCGGACACTTTCCCCCCCTTCCAGTCTGGACACTTTCCCCCCTTCCAGTCTGGACAT
>NW_028321864.1:0-21260 GCF_062004578.1 Staurois parvus | reverse complement strand
TATTATTGCTACTGTTGTGAGTATATATGTCAATTCAATACCTTCACCCTTTATTTACTGAGGCAATGCGCAAGGTTGGTGTGCTTTTGTTTTTGTTGCACACTGAGCAGGCAGGCTTTTATTGCAGAAGAGACATGCAATAAATTACACCTACCTGCCTGCTCCCAGCCATCCCCGGACTGTAAACTGAGCTGCAAATGGCAAAGTACCCCCCCCCCCCCCCCACACACCATGTTGAGGGCAGGTGGCCTGGTATGTTTCAGAAGGAGGGGGCAGCATGCTTGTCCCCCCTTTCCTGGCCTGCCAGTGTGGGGGGCCTCACGCCTTTTTTTTACATTTTTTTCACAACTGCCAGCTCTTTTGTTTACATTCTGCTATCAGCAAGGAATCCCCTGCTGACAGCAGAGATGAATCGTGGTTGTTAGAGGTAGTTGTTTAGGAACCGGATCCCGCCAGCATTTGTCCCGCCATGCTGCAACCACATGCATTGCACACAGTTGCAGGGTGGTTGAGGCATAGCCTAAGTCTGGCCATACAATAATCAACCAGCAGGTTACATAGTTAGTCTGGCTGAAAAAAGACAAAAGTCCATCCAGTTCAACCATAGAGAAAAAAAAAAAAGTTATAATCCTATACCCACAGTTGATCCTGAGGAAGGCAAAAAAAAACCCAGCAAAGCATGATCTAATTTGCTTCTGCTAGGAAAAAAAATTCCTTCCTGATCCCCCGAGAGGCAATCGGATATTCCCTGGATCAACTTTACCTATAAATGTTATTATCCAGTTATATTCTGTGTATCTAAGAAACAATCCAGGACTTTTTTTAAGCAATCCACTGAGCTGGCCAGAACCAACTCTTGAGGGAGTCTATTCCACATTTTCACAGCTCTCCCTGTGAAGAAAGCTTTCCGTGTTTGGAGATTAAATCTCTTTTTCTCCAGATGTAAAGAGTGTCCCCTTGTCCTCTGTGATGACCTCAGGGTGAATAACTCTACACCAAGTTCACTATATGAACCATTGATGTATTTATACATGGAGATCATATCCCCCCCTTATGTATTATACATGGAGATCATATCCCCCCCTTATGTATTATACATGGAGATCATATCTCCCCCTTATGTATTATACATGGAGATCATATCTCCCCCTTATGTATTATACATGGAGATCATATCTCCCCCTTATGTATTATACATGGTGATCATATCCCCCCTTATGTATTATACATGGAGATCATATCCCCCCCCTTATGTATTATACATGGAGATCATATCCCCCCTTATGTATTATACATGGTGATCATATCCCCCTTATGTATTATACATGGTGATCATATCCCCCCTTATGTATTATACATGGAGATCATATCCCCCCCTATGTATTATACATGGAGATCATATCCCCCCCTTATGTATTATACATGGAGATCATATCTCCCCCTTATGTATTATACATGGAGATCATATCCCCCATTATGTATTATACATGGAGATCATATCCCCCCTTATGTATTATACATGGAGATCATATCCCCCCTTATGTATTATACATGGAGATCATATCCCCCCTTATGTATTATACATGGAGATCATATCCCTCCTTATGTATTATACATGGAGATCATATCCCCCCTTATGTATTATACATGGAGATCATATCCCCCCTTAATCTCCTCTTCTCAAGAAAGAATAAATTCAGTTCCTCTAATCCTCAGATTGAAGGAAAAAAAAAAGATCCAATTCCCTCACCCACACATTTGAGATGGACGGGGTAATCACTCCCACAACGCTGTTGTATTGTACCGGTGAGGAGCCCTTCCTGCCGGCAGAATGCATGTTGCACGCGGTTGCGGAGTGGTTGTGGTGTAGCCTAAGTTACATGAATGGACTACATTGGGCCGTGGTACAGCCTGCCAGCTGCAACATGCAGTGTCAATTCTACTGTAGCTGTGAAACAAAGCATCACGACCACACTGTGTGCACAGCCCTGAATGGCTGCATGTCCATGTTCAGGTGGGCAGTCAGTAAAACCGCTGCTCAACAGCTGGATATTACTAGCTGATCCTTGGCCCGGGAACAAATCCTTACACCATATCTGCTATGCATGCCGACGGTGAACACCTAAAATTGTAGGCACAGCATTTTAAGCAATGGATCATTATAAAGATAAGGCAAAAGATGGCAAAAAAAATGCCGACAACAGTCAAGGCGAGGATGGAGTCGGAATCTTCAAACTTGCGCTTCTCTGACGGGTCGTTCTGAATAGACAGCTTAATTCCAGCTTTAAGCTGTCCCTGGTGCCAGCAGTAATATGTGGCTTTGTCACTCTTCCTGACATAGCGGAAGTTCAGGTTATTGCCATGGTCTATGTAGATCCTCGTCGCCGTCTTCTGTCCAATCAGATATTCCGATTTGTAATATCTTCTGTTGCCTTTATCCCAAGCGACAGCATCTGTTGGTTTGGCGCCTGGGCAGGCAAGAGTAAGGCTGCTCCCCAAGGTGTGGGTATGTTTTTCTGTTGGAGCCCTGGAAAGAAATGGGATGTAATCCTTGATTTTGCCAAGTTTGTGCACCCAATGTTTGATGGTTCCTTTAATTCCCGGCTGCCTGTCATGGCAGGGGACCAGGCAGCTCTTGATGAATATTTCTGGTCTGCGGTCAGAAAGTTCCGTTTTCAGGTTTTCAGGAACAGCATGTGAGCCGCAGGAAACAACTCCATTCTCTGCCAGCATGTACCTAGGATCCAGATAGGTACTATTGACATAGCAAAAGCCGATCTTTCTTTTCTCCCCGCGTACATCACAGCGGTCACACTTGCTCCATTTCCAGAAGGCGGTGAAGGCAGTCAAGTGTTTGGTTTCCAGGTCTGTCTGCGGCTGTTGGTGGTGCTCCTGAAATGACACGTAGGCACTGGAGCTATCCTGCACATCAAGGTCGTACCCCCAGTAGAATGCTCCATCGCCGTTTCCACAGATATACAGTCCTGAGTCTGTCACACGAGCCTTGTGGATGATGATGCTGTATACTTTGATGCTGATCCTCGACTCCAAGTAAAGCGACTTCTGTTTGCCGCCATCTCCCGCCCGTGTCAGCGGCCGAGTTTCTAAACTGTCGGCTGACTCTTTGTAGAACCAAAAGACAGGACTCTTTAAATCCGGTCTGCATTGGCAGCTCAGCTCTATGTTCATGTCTGTGCCGTATGCCACACTTTCATAGATCGGAATGGAGGGGCACGCATGTGTGGTGCCCATGAAATTATCAGCAACAACAGCACCACGTACTGCTGTCATTTGCCAACCGACGAGTAGCAGCAAAACGCCGAAGAGTTTTCTGAATTCCATCGCAGAGCAGTAACCGAACGGTCTGCTCAGTACTGAAGCCAGAGTCTTCTGAGGAGCTGTGAGCCAGGCTGCTTGTTTGCTGTGATGTCATAGGGCACAGTGGTTGCCATGGAAACCTCACCTAGGCATTGCAATGGAAGGGGCTGGAAGAAAACAGTGAGCTGCTCTCACAGATAGATTGCTTTGGTCTGGGAAGATGTAACAGACATTACTGGATGGAAATTGCCACATTTCTTACATTGATAAGCACAGAGCATAGGAATCAGCCTATAGAAAGCAATCAGATGTTAGATTTCATTTGATCTGATTGGCTGCAACAGGCAAACCTTGTTTTCCTTATGTAGTTTTTATATATAATGAGCTCAATGAATGGACATTTAACACAAGGATAGGGCTGATTATTATCTGTGGGGGTGTAATTTTCAGTCTCAGACTCAGATAAAACTAGATCTGTGGTAGGGATGTGAGGGGTGCAGTGCGTGTCAGTTACAAAACAAATTACAACTGTCATGTGATAGCTGCAGGTCTGGATGTGGGACTCTTATGTCTGGAAACCCCAAACACTAAAGCTATGGCAATGGCTCCCTTTTTGGCTCTAAGGCTCCTTTACACCAGCAGCATCCAATGCAAGGACAAGGCGCAAAGAAAAACGCAATGTAGTCCAACACCATGTAAAAACAATTGTCATGCTGTGAACAGACCCAAAATGTAACCCTGCAAGGCTCAACTACCTGGTTTGTGTTTTTTTTTTTCTTTTCCTTTAATATTTTTCTAATTTAATGAATAAAAAATACCTTTTTTTCCCCGTTAATATTTTTCTACTTTAGCAAAATATTAAAGAAAAAAAAACAGCTATTAATTTAATACCGGTTTTCCTTTACTATTTTTCTACTTTAATACCTTTTTTTTTCTTTAATCATTTTTTTAATGTAAGTTGTAAATACCTGTCTTTTTCCATTTAATATTTTCTAATTTAACTCCTTGATGCCCACTGTACGCAAATATGCGGCCTCTCGGCTGCTGGGCCTTTAGGCATATTTGCATACCATTTGAAAAACACACATGTACTGAAAGCGTGTGCCCTGCGCACTCCCAACACATGTTGGTGTCTTACGGAAAGGTCCCGATCTCCCCTTGCGATCAGGACCTTGTCCGATCATGCGATTGCCATGGCAGCAAATCACAGCAGTCACATGACCCTAAAACCCCGCCCCACCTCCCGGCATCTGAAACCCCTTAAAGGGCCAGGAGGCACCGGTGTAAAGAGATTAAAACACTTTCTTTAATCATTGTCTAATTGAATTAATACCCGTTTTCTTCTTTAATCATTTTTTACTTTAATGAATACCTTTTTTTTCAATATTTTTCTAATTCATTTTTTTTTAAATAATTTTCTAATTTATTAAATACTGTTTTTTTCTCTTTAATAATTTTTTTTTTCTTTTTAAAGCCAGTTTCTGCTTTCTTTGAAACCTTTTTAATAAGGGTGCTTTCATTCATGCCGCTACAGTCACTGATCCCTGGCAGTTGATTGGCAGCTATATCAGCATAGTGATAGCTTTACGCGCATTAATAAATAATTTTTTTCTGATCAGTCTTTTGCAATAGGACTAAATGATTTATAGTCAACAACCAACGCAAATGATATGCCATTCACAGGTACTTGGATTTTGATTGTCAAGATATGATCATAATTTTTGATTGTACGTCATTGATCGTATCTCTGTTTCCACCATGTAATCGCATATTCTGATTTATTGAACTATGATTGTATTCATGACCAAAGTATATTTGTGCAGATCAGTGCAAAACTATAACATTCTTTCCTGGCCGATCAACTCATTTTAATCAAATTCGATCTAAATCGAGTCCAGATCGATCGGAAGGGAAATTCTGGCTGGTTGTTTGCAGATTTGAACATTTTTACCTAATCACACATTGATCAGATAGTAAAACTGATGTGTGTATGCTGCTTCCTCGCAGACTATCACTCCTGTAGGGTGAGTTTGTGCACACTTCATGCTCCCAGGTACTCTTCCCTCCTCCATCATAAATCATTTATGTTATTGGTAAAAGGAGTTATGAGCCCATTCCTTGGTACCTCCCGCCCTTTAAGAGGTTCTAAATGCCAGGAGGTGGGCATTCTGATCCTATGACCACTGTGATTGGCCATCACAGCAGTCACATGATTGGAAAACTCTCGGTTGCAAGTGTACATCGGGAGCTTTCCGGTCCCCTCCAGTAATCATGCCGGAAGCACGCAGGGCAGGTGCCCTCAGCACAGAAAATGTTTACATAGGAACAAATGTATGCGGCCTGTTGGTGTTAAAGCCCACCTGCCATGCAGCAGCATATATGTGTACAGCTGGCAGGAACAGCTGAGCGAACTGTTGGCGCTTTATAAATACTGTATAATAATAATGTGTTTAATGTTGACTATGTTGAATAATGTGATTTTATGTTGACTACACACCATTAAAAGGGCAACAAGTCTATCTAACAGCAGCAGGGTGTCTTAATGAAACTATTAGTCCTAAAATCCACCATGTACTGGAAATGCACAAAGGCAGACATGTTTATAAATACTGTATAATAATAATAGGGTTACAAGGTGTTTGTTTCTTGCTTGAATATGACAGTTTCTCAGCTCATTTGTAAATGTAACCTAGCCTGTACATTGTATATTTTCAGGTCGGCCACAGTGCAGATATACCCACAGCTCTCCTGTATTTTACCCGTGACTCCATAGACTATTAGAATACGCATTTGTAACTCTCTGAAAGATGCATCATGCTGGACTTTGGGTGTGCTTTCAGAAAGAGCTACAAAAATGCACATCCTAATAGGAGTCTATGGGAGCGCAGGTACACCCACGGTGCAACAGTGTGAGCCTGGCCTAAAGCAGCATTGGTTTTATTGATCTTGAAATGTCTACTTGTGCAATTTATCTACAACTCCTGTATATTTTTGGATGGGTCACTTGCATTCATTTCTCAGGGAGCATTGCCTTGGGCTTTGTACTTTAATAAGAGTAAAGAAATCAATATGCAGTCTAGTACCTTCCATCCACTCATATCAGGGGGCTGATACCAAGAACACCTAAGCACTGCTCCCCGATATTTACATCCTATTCATAAAATGAAGGCTGAGGTGGCCCACAGAGTTCCCTTTACTTTAGACATAGTCCACCTTTTTGAAAAATGTAATAAATGTTCTGGTACTATAAACAAGATGTGTGCACTTGGCCCTGCACAGCATTACAACTTGAATCAGTATCACAGGTAGAAAACAAAGGCTCTAGCATTGCCAACCCCCGTACGTGTACAGAACCTTGCTTTACAAGGGGGCAGTGCTTCCCCCCCCCCCCCCCCCCCAAAAAGAATTAGTATGGATAATTTTATGCCCAGCTTGGACCATGTACCTATGCGTGGAAGCTGAAAATCACTGAAGTAGGTACTGCTCCTCCAGAGGTCCCAACTTGCTTGTGGGGGCTCTGCACAGAGGGGCTTGCACTGCAGCATTCTGAATACAGGAGTTTTACTTTCTAAATGAGTGCAGAGCATCCTCTAATTGGAAGAAGCAGAGCAGTGATTTCATGATCTCTACCTGTCCAACCAGAGAGCACTTGGCACAGGCATCACTCAGAAATGATATTGCATTTTGTGAATTAATGCAAAGTGGCTGACCTCCTGTGTTCACAATTTAGCAGGGCAGCTGTTCAGCGCAGGACCCAGAAACAAGTGGAGATTGCTGGAGTAGTGGTGTCAAGCAGGTACAGCCAGGTATGGTATAGGCATAGTTAGACAGGTCCAAGCTGCACCAATGCACCTATATATAAAGTATCCATACCTGGAAGTCTTCTTTAGGCTGTGGTAAGGCCATATCTCTTATATATTGTTTGTATCCACCTGATGGAACGATAACGTACAGTGGCAGAGTCTATTAAAAAGGGTGTGAGCCCGGGTTCACACTGATGCAGTGCAGAATTTGCAGCGATTTATGTGCAAATTCTGCACCGCATTAGAATCGCACCCAGTTAATGCAAACCGCTGCAGGTGTGTATGTTAACACCCAGAAAGCAGTCCGCAAAACGCGGTGCACAGAATCAGATTGCATAGGTGTGAATACCCATGCAATCCAATTCTAGTGCAAACCCTAGGATTCTGCACATTTTGTGTGTGGTGCGAATAGAACCATACAAAATGTATAGCTCCAATCACAGTGCACACAAATCGCATGTGATATACTGCACCGCATATGTGTGAACCCAGGCTAACATCAGTTACAAATGAGAATTCAACACGTGAAAGACGTTTCCATCTTTATTCAATCTTCAGGTATTAAAAAATAAAAATAAAATACAACCTTGTACATGGTCATCACAAAGACAGCATTAAGAATCGTGTATTCAGCTACACTGGACAGAGGGGACTTTAAAGGACACCTGTCATGACAGAAACATGTAGGCTATCATGCTGACTGGCCGTCTTGGCTTTGGAACTTTGTCTGACCCCAAAGCAAGTATGCACAGTAGTAAGCAGTACTGACTTCTCTTTCACTTCTTGCTGGATATTTCTCACAGACCAGTAAATTCAAAGATGGCCAAAAAAAAAAGCCTTCCCAGAATGTTAGATAACATTTTTCCCTCATGACAATTTCCCTGTAAAATGCAACATAAGCTTTTGTCTGAGAAGTTACAATGACCTAAGTGTGACTCCAAAACAGATCTAGTGCTGGTGTCTTGTACGTCTACAGCTCAGCCACAGACCTCCAGGTAAAACCTCACATGGCTGTCAGTTTCATCCCTAAAACACAATAGGGGCAGACACAAACATAAAACGAAAACGGCTAGACAAGTACCTGCAAATGAAAGATAGCTGCAGTTCAGTGGATTCTCATTTAGAGGCGATTGCATCTCCCTACAACCAAAAACCTAAATCTAGTTATCGTTCCTGATCTGTCACGGATGCGGTTGTAGCGCTGGCTTTGGATGGGTCCAACTAAGTTATTCAGATCAATCGTTAGTGATCCTCCCCTTGTACATTGCAGCTATGCCAGTTCCATGGCCAGTGAAGAGACTGGGAAAGGTCTTATCCAATCCAGCCTTTTTCTGCAGCACTTTTTTTTTTATAGTTTAGGAATGACTTGAGGAATCCTGCCTAACCAAGGTTTGGGCCACATATTAAAAAGCAGAACTGGTAAACTGTGGAAGGATTCTCTCATTCCTTCCGCTCTCCCTCCTCCGTGGGCTGGTGGTCTACTGGTGTCTCTTCCACAGTTCCACTGTTGCTCTCAGATCCTGTGTTACTGTCACTAGTTCCTTCATCCAGCGTACTGTCCACAGCCTCCTGTCCGCTTTCCTTGTCCTCCGGAGTTGATGTCCCCTCCTCTCCATTCTGCTGGCTCTCACTGGTTTCTTCTGCAGGGGGCAAAGATGGGGTGTCCTCTGGAAATGGGAAATGAAAATTATATCCATATCCAAGAAGCATTTTTGGGTCACATACAGCCCTATTATCCCTGAACTGAGCAGGTTGCACCAATTATCATGCTGCCCAAACATACACATTGATCTTTTAGTATCCAGCCCACAACATTCAGGTCACTTCCCACTATCCAGAGTTTGTGGGTCAGATTGCACATCAACACCCCCCTTTCCCATCTCCAGAATATGTACATTAACAACCCCCATGTCAGTACTGTGTTTTCAGTGATGTAGGGGTAAGGGAGGGGGGGGTGAAACTAGATATCCATTAAACACCTGGAAGTGCACACATCACATTTCGTTATTGGGCACACTTGTGTCAGATAGTGGGGTGGGGGGGGGGGCAGATTTCAAGAAAGCCAAGCTTAACACACCACAGGAGCAGACAGAATCGGGTTCACCTCTGCATAGAAGCCAGTCAGCTTCCAGGTTTTATTGCCACAGCTTAATTGAACAAGGTGAGGTTAGAAGCTGATTGGTTACCATGCACAGCTGCACCAGATTCTGAGTGCTCCATTTTTAGTACATCTCCCCTATCTACACACCCCGCACACAAGTACACGCATTTATTTTAATCAAAAGGGGAATTTATCCTTTAAATACTGAATTTATATAAATGTTTGGCAACTAAAAACAAAGTATATATTCAGACAATAATTAGTTACAATAATTATCTAAATGAGATTGGTGCGGCCTCATAAGAGAGCACACAGGGTGGTAGACTATTAGGCATTTTAAAATAAACAGCCAAATTAGAATATTTACTGACGGAGTGGAAAATTCCGTGCAAGAAGGCTTTCGGTTACACCAGCTACAGTACTACCCGGCACAGCTTTCATTGCTTGCAGCAAAGATTATGTCAGAGGGAACATTAGAACTCACTTAAAGTCTGTGCCCCGGGGTATGAAATCATTAATCTGAGACCATTTTAACCGACAGCAGTGCTGCTTTCATTGTAACACAAGGCTTTCTTGTGATACAACATTAATCAGTAGCTTAAAGTCATACGAACAGGAATTTTTTTTTTTTTTTTTTAAATAACAAACATGATATACTTGCCTGCTCTGTGTAATGGTTTTGCACAGAGTAGCCCCGATCATCTTCTTCTAGGATCCCCTGCCGGTGCTCCTGCCTCCCCCCCAGCAAGCTGCTTGCTATGGGGGCATTCATGTGTGCCTGCTCCATGTGTCCATTCACACACAAAATGGGGTCAGCCCTGATCCCTTCTCATTGGCTGTGATTGACAGCAGCGGGAGCCAATGGCTCCTGCTGCTATGTTTGAGCCACAGAGGAGGGAGAGAGCCAGGAGGGCAGCTGCTCTTGTGCACATTGATGGCTCAAGATTGGGCTCAGGTAAGTATTAGGAGAGCTGGGGGGAAATCTGCACACAGATTATTGAATGCCAGGAGGTAAAAAAAAAAAAACCCCTTCAGCCTTTGGAACCACTTTAATGCTGGGAGGTGGAGGCAGACTTCCCAGCCATGTGGTTGACTGTCAGTGTTCAGAAGCACTTGCCCAGGTCCCAATCATAAACGGTGACTGACAGCTGTGACAATGCATTCACTGACCTGGGGGCTCTGAGAGAATGTGTTCCCAGCATTGAGAAGGGACACCAGCTCTCTCTATATGTTGGCATTAAAGCCAACTGCTTTAGTGGCACATAAATGCATATATCCAGCATGAAGGGGTTAATCTTGCTTGTGCACTCAAGAAGTAAGCCAAAGCAACTGTTTGACACATTCATTCACTGTCCACAGAGGTCCATGGTATGTCTGTACAGCCAGACAGCTGACACTGCCAAAACTCAGCCAACCACCACTCCATTCAGAGATGTTCAGAAAAACCCAGCTTGTCATCTTTTTCACACCAACAGGCATCAGCACCATGTGTATACTGGGACGCCCCAGTCTATAACTGGCCTTCAATGATAAAAGTTCCAGCTCAACTTCCCAATCAGCTTGCAAACAAACCAAACTAGCCTAACAGTATGCATTAAACACGGGTTTAGTTTGCACAGATTTGCACGTAAGCTGCAGAGCTTCTTCACAGCACTCCGATATTCTGCAGTTCCTAACTCCATATTTTGAGAGCCCCCATAGTAGAAGCACATGTATTTCATGGATAGACTGAAGGCAGGTGAACCTGAGGAAGCCCACCCCTCCTTAAAGGCACATGTGCTCCTTGCTGTGAAGGCCAGGCATAGACTGGGGCAGTGGCTGTTTCTTGTATTGTTGGTGAGGGCTCACTGGGCACCTTGGCTGCCATTGTCTATATGCTGGGTGTCCAGTGCGCTCGTGTGCCTTTAGGGAGGGGTGGGCTCCCTCAGGTTCACATGCCCGCAGTCTATCCATTAAATACATGTGCCTCTACTATGGGGCTCTGCAGAGCATGCATGGTTTTGCAAATGTGTGCAAACTAAACCCCTGTTTTTAACACATACTATCAGACAAGCTAATTCAGTTGGTTTCAAGCTGGTTGGCAAGTTGAGCTGGGAATTCTTCTCTTCTATAGGGACTTACCCGTCTCCATGGGAGTTTCTTCCTCTTCGGTCTTCTCTTCAGACTTTGGCGTTTCTTGCTCCTCTTCGGCTGCCGTGGCGGCAGCAGCAGCTGCTGCTGCAGCGGCTGCAATTTGGTTGCGCTCAGCTTGCTCTGCTGCTTCCTTCTCACGTTCCTCCTGCCGCTTGCGGGCCTGCTCCTCAGCCTGGGCTATTTCTGCAGCAATCTTGTCCATGTCCACCTCCACCTTTAGACTGCATAACTGGATGAGAAACAATAAATCATACTTCTAGGAATCATGCAAGAACATACAACATTTAATTACAGGAGCACAGAAACAATACAATATAAAGACAGTCTATACTGACTTTTACCTACAAGTAATATGCCTTGTACACTGATTAGCCATAACATTATGACAGCTGTCAGTTAAAATGAACAACACTGATCATTACAATGGCACCTGAAAGTGGGCAGGAAGTAAACATGTTCTCCCTGAAGTTTGAGTGTGCAAAAAAAAAAAAAAAAAAATACTTGAAGATCTAAGAGACTTTGACAAGGGCAAAATAATAATGGCTAGACAACTGGGTCAGAGCAACGCCAAATCTCCCGTTCCCAGTCTGCAGTGGTCAGGACCAACCAAGTCCATGGAAGGAAAACTGGCCAACCAGTGACAAGGTCATGGGCAGACAAGGCTCACTGATGCATGTGAGGACTGAACACTGGCCCATGTAGTGTAATCCAATAGAAGAGCTACTGAAGCTCAAATTGCTGACAAAGTTCATGCTGGTTACCACACAGTGCATGGCAATGTCTTGTGTATGGGGCCATGTAGCCGCAAACCAGTCAGGGGGCCCATGCTGACCCGTGTCCACAGCCAAAAGCACTTGCAACAGGTACAAGAGCATCAGAACTGGACCACAGAGCAATGGAAGGGGTGGCTTAATCTGATCACGGTTTCTTTTACACTGTGGATGGCTGGGTGTGTGTGCATCTAATAGTGATCTGCCATTTACAGCTTGGTGCCAGATAGCACAGAATACCTTCACAGGTCTAGTGGAGTCCGAGCCTCGATGGGTCAGGGCTGTTTTGACAAAAAGAGGACCTACTCAATATTAGCTGGGTGGTCATAATGTTATGGCTCATCGGTGTCTAGTGCAAAAATGAAATGCATCCTTTTCTAAATAGATGTGAATGTAACTGGATTTAAGCCCAATGCCTGCTAAACGTTTTTGGACAGAACAGAACGGGTTAGAACTTTTGGGAGGTATTAGAGGAGGTTCATTGTGGGAAAAAAAAAAAAAAAATTAAACAAATCCTGTAGCTGCTGACTTAATAAAAAAGACACTTCCCTGCCCAAGGATCCAACGTCGTCCTCACAAGCCTTCCGGTTCCCAGCATCCTAACTGTGGGCACCCAGCTATGCTGCTTTCAGCTTCACAGCCAACTGCGCTTTGTGAATGGTCCCGCAGTCTTCTGGGACCTGAGATGTGTCCCTGTGGGGAGGGCGAGATCACCTAGGCTAGTTTTGACAGGTACAGGAGAGTGGGGGGAGGACGACCTAAAGCAGAATTTCCCTTTTGGGTGGAGTTCTGTTTTAATGATCTGGTATTGTTGAAGCAATAAGTAACCTCCCCAAAACTGCACCCAGGCAGCCATGAAAACCGAACAGATACTTAACCTCTTGGTGCCTCCTGGCCCTTTAAGGGTTTCAGAAGCTGGGAGGCAGGGCAGAGTTTTAAGGTCATTTGACCGCCATGATTCACTGTCACAGCGGTCACATGATCGGGAAAGGTCCCGATCACAAGAGGAGATCGGGACCTTTCTGCGAGTACCAGACGTGTGCTGGGAGCGTGCAGGGCCGCTCTCAGCACATATGGTTTTTTTAATTGCACGTAAATGTGCGGCGTCAAGGCCCAGACATCGAGAGGCCATACATTTGTGTGCGCACGGTGTGAAGAGGTTAAATATTTGAATGCCGTGTCCTGGTTTGGGATGTTTCCCACCACTTCATATCAGTCTATAGAACAGAAAGGAAGGCTCTTCGAGGAGGACACTGAATGCAAAAAACAGACCTGGGTTTCTCCTGTATAAAAGTGCAAGCTGAACCTCCTCCCCTTCTCTCTAGGCTGTGATCACAATATGCAGAACCAGTAGGGGACCAAGAGGACAATAGTACTGTTAGTGGGTGTCCATAGAAATATATGGAGACTGCCCTGCAGAGCGCAGCAAGATTGGATATGGAGAGACTTGAAGTCCTTATTAAACTAAAAGATGAAAAATCAGCTGCCATTGTACACATTACAAGCCTTCCACCCCAACTAGCTCTATGTAATACTTACCTATTATCAGTCTGCTCCACTTAGGTGATCTCCCGTGTCAAATGGAGGCAGCTGCCGGGGAGAGGAGCATGCGCTCTGGCAACAGCTAGTAAAGCCTGGAGCAGTGGCGCCCCCAGTAGGCTTCAATAGAGCACCCATTGTAAGCGTTCCCTCCTCTCCCCTGCAGCTGCGATGTCTGACACAGGAGGGTGGGATAAGATGACTGGAGTGGCCTGAATATAGGCAAGATATGCATCTTTCTCACATGGGTTAGTATGTGTTATAGCAGGGGGGAGGGGCAGTTTTAAGGCCAATTAAAGCGTAAGCTATAATGCCACTTTTAAAATAAACTCATCAGTACATCACAGATACAAAGCGCGAGCACGCACACAGATACAAAGCGCGAGCACGCACACAGATACAAAGCGCGAGCACGCACACAGATACAAAGCGCGAGCACGCACACAGACACAAAGCGCGAGCACGCACACAGACACAAAGCGCGAGCACGCACACAGACACAAAGCGCGAGCACGCACACAGACACAAAGCGCGAGCACGCACACAGATACAAAGCGCGAGCACGCACGCAGATACAAAGCGCAAGCACGCACGCAGATACAAAGCGCAAGCACGCACGCAGATACAAAGCGCAAGCACGCACGCAGATACAAAGCGCGAGCACAGAATTTGTTTCCTTTACTCTTGATGGCGGATTCTGTATGTCAAACATGAATTACCCGTTTAAGCTCGTTGTTGAAAGCTTCAGTACTTTCCAAGAACTTCCTTTTTTTCTCCTGATGACGGTCTTCAATCTGTAATAGCTCTGCTTCCAGTTTACGCTGGGGGGGGAAAACACAGGAGGGGTTGAGACAGTTCACCAGGATCTCCTACTCTGTCTGCCTTAGGAGAGCCCTGAAAAACTCCTCTTCAGGAAAGCCACTCACCTCAAACTAGTAACCTAATCTTTCTATTTCAAACAGCTCATCCCTAGTTACCTGTTATTTCACCTCCCTTCCCTTTAGATTGCAAGTTCTCATGAGCAGGGACATGCAATCCTCTCGTAAACTGTAGTGGCTCCCTTTATGTGTAGTGCAGGACAAAGTGGGGGTGCTATAGGAATCCTGTGTAATAATAAAACTGGACATTATGTGCAGCTTTGCATGGGCATTCTATTAAATGGGCAATGGGCTGCCACACCTCATGAAAGAAGTCCCTACACTATTTTTGGAATAGCAGCCCACATGGGAACCATTGGTGTCACTAGCGGTGTCACCTGGTGCAGTAAAACATGCCGTCACATCCTCCCCTAATAATTTTTTCCCCCTTATATTTCTGCCCTACTTCAGGGCATTGAATGGGATAGCGTATTGGCACAGCTCCTCACCCCGTAGTCTGCCAAAGGGCTCTGTCCTGCCTCTGTTGAGTGACAGTAGGAAAGAGCAGTAGACACTGAACAGGCCAGAGCATCAGGCTCTCTCCTGTCTAGCCTGTCACAGTGCCCTGCAGGGTGCTGGGCAGGCTAGTTTCAGACCAGCAGCGTGCGGTCAAAGCGCACACCCCAAACCCTGTAAATAATGCGGTCCATTCAATGCCAAATTGCACCTCCCCCCCCCCCCCTTCCCAAACATAAGAATTACCCCCAGCATGGATGTCAGTGGAAACACGAATAACCCCCAGCATTGGTGTCAGTGGACGCATTAATAACCTGTCGGAAATATTCTGGGCTCACAGAATTAAACTGGAAGGCCTGAACGTATCTCTACATGGACATGCTGGAAGTCATTTTGTTCTTTATATTTTATTTTCATGGTTTCTGAACACACTCTTAGGACTGCATACATCCTAAGGTTATAAATTGGGGGGTGTATGGTGGTACAGATGGCTACAAGATAAAGGCTAGACAAGTGCATGTCTGGATAGAACACAAGAACTGTTCACAATGAAGACATTTTTCCCTCCATAAATGTCTGGAAGAGTTCATATTAGACTTTACATTGCATGTGATGTTATTTGACAGGAATATTTTTAATCCCGACTCGGGAGTTTTGTGCTGTATATGTCTGAGCACCAGAACTTTTATTAGGACTATTTTCTAAACAATTTTGCACCCCTGTCAAAGCCTCCTCAAATAGGGAATTGAAAGCGTTTAATAAAGACTAGATGACTTCAGCTGTGTGTCCCCATTACGTGGAGCTTTAGGATTTAGAGCACACCCTTAACCACACCTCAGGATCTGGGTGAGGCAAGTTTTCTACCCAATCTCAGCAAGCTCAGTCATGATCCCATTTCCAGAGGAGACATCGCTGCAGAGTGATAGAACCATCATCACTCTAGGAAAGAACAAACAGAGGGCGCACAGGCCTAGTGCATTACCATAAAAAATAAAGTATGTGTCGTACTCACAAACAATACAGTCAAGGCACATCATAAAGAACAGCTGGGTCAACACCACGCTGAGTAACAGACCGCAATGGGGAGTGTAGACATCCAATAGGCTGACGCGTTTGGAGAACTTGCCTCTTCCTCAGCGCGGTGTTGACTCAGCTGTTCTTTATGATGTGCCTTGACTATATTGTTTGTGAGTACAACACCTACTTTATTTTTTATGGTAATGCACTAGGCCCGTGCACCCTCGGTTTGTTCTTTCCTCATTCATATATTTGGATTCCCTCGGTCTATTTGAGGGCAGCAAGGTGTGCATGTTCCAGGACATTCTTAATGTGGTTGTAGCCTGCATCGAGTCCATCCCCAAGCGCAGGAGCATTTGTGTTTGCTGGTTCATCGTCACTCTAGGACTAGAACTACAAGCAGTTTAACTTTCATAACTAATAAAAATGAAAAATGGCACCTACACTCATTTAAGGGACTGTCAAGAAACACACCTTTTCAGGGGATGCCTGATGTGATCTACCAGGTCACCATAGGACTTGATCATTAAAAGCTTTACAGACATACAGAAGGTGAAATAAGTATTGAACATATCACCAAAATGTATTTTGCGACGTCTACTAAAAAAAAAATTCCCAATACATGTGAATTAATTGGTTTACGTGAAAGTTATAGCATTTACAAATGGCGGTATATATAATAAATAAAAAAAAAAAAAAAATACTAGTAATGGTGATCAGCGACTTATAGCGGGACTGCGGAGGGCATTCTGACACTGGGGGGAACTGACTGTCAGTGACACTAATACAGTGATCAGTGCTAATAAAAAGCACTATCACTGTACTAACAGCACTGGGCAGGAAGGGCGATCAAAGGGTTAACAGTGTGCGGTGTGTGTTTTACTATGTAGACAAGCTGCTTTTTATTGTTCTGCGGAGCAATACAAAGTTGCCTGTTCATGCTGACAGGGGAGAGATCTGTGATGTTTACATACAGACCTCTATATGGTTTTGGTGGTAAAGTTTTCTTTTATCCTTTTCCTGTCCATTTGTTGCACTGATGAGAAAAGCAGTTCATAGAAGTTTTTTTTTTTTTTTTTTACAGTAAATATTTTTTGTTTAGTTTGCCAAGCATATGAGCCAATCAAAATATTCTTAAAAGCAGTTCAGCCTTTAAAAGTCAGCAGCTACATCACCTTCTCTGTAGAGGACTGGGACTCCATGGTGGATAACATACATAGGAGCTTCAGAGCTCTGTCTGTGAGATGGTCCTTAAAGTATTAACCCGTTGGTATTATACCCCCTCTAGACTACACATCATGTTCCCAGAGACGTCCCACCTTTGCTTCCGAGGTTGTGGCCCAGCTGGTACCATTGTACATACATTTTGGGCCTGTCCAGGCCTTTCATTGATATGGCGTAAGATCTCTGCAGTGGCCTCTGCTGTGGCTGATGCCCCACTGCAGTTGTCTATGCAGACTTGCCTACTGGGAGCCCATATCTCGGGAATACGGACTGAAGCTATGAGGCCGATTCACACCATCTGTGTCTCAGCCCTATGGGCCAATGCCCTTCATTGGGGGTCACCCACGGTACCATTGGCCTCAATTATATGAAAAATCGATGCGGTGATACTCATGGAACATATTCACTATATGTTACTGGATAGGATGCACTTACTTGACAAAAAATGGGATGTTTGGAAAACTCAGACATTTACTGTCTGACCAATGAATATCCATGATGTCTTTCTGTTGGTGGCTTTATTACTCTGCCTACCTTTCTGCCTACCTTGTTCACGTACTTAATTTTTATGCTCTACATAACTGTACCTTATTAGAATGAATATTACAGATGAGCCTTTTTTTCTGTTGTATGTTATACCTTATGCTGTTTAGCTGATTTTGCAGCCTATTTCTTAATAAATAAAAATGTTTGTAAACAAAAAAAATGTCAGCAGCTACAAATACAATGCTGCTGATTTTTAATAAAAAGGACACTTGCCTACCCAGGGGTCCACCACACTGCTTCTTTGTCTCTCTTCAGGTCCCCCGTGCCGGCATGTTTACTGTGGGCAGTCGGCTGCGATTCCTGGTGGCTTACAGCTGGCTGCTCACTGTGCATGTGTGAGCTGCACTGTGCTTTGTGAATGGTCCTACAGCCTTCTGGGACCTGGCATGTGTCCCAGAAGGTTTGGGGGGGGTTGTTGATTGAGAACTTCCACACTTTAGGTGGATCGTTGCAGAGATCCCACCACAATTGGGAGTGGGCACCTGTTAACCCCCCCAAGAAAGTGTGCCAAAAACAAAAAAAGAGGAGAGAATGGAGCTGAACTTCGTCTTTAGGGTGAAATTTCACTTTAAAATGATTGACAACCTTTAATTTAGAACCTTGGTAAAAAAAACCTGTTGTGCAGCAGCACACCCAAACCACCCTTAAACTCACCTGAGCCCTATTTTAATCCAGCAATATGCATAAGAGCCCTCAGTCTCCCACTACTATCAATCACAACCAGTGAGCAAGGGCAGGGCTGAACTGCGCTCAGTATGTGAATGTACAGAGCAGCGGTTCTGGAGGGAGTCTGCTCAGGTGCCCCCATAGCAAGCTGCTTACTATGGGGGCTCTAGGTAGGAGGGAGAGGCCAGGAGTGCCGACAGGGGACCCAGGAAGGAGGAGGATTGAGACTGCTCTCTGCATAACCATTGCACAGAACAGACAAGTATGACATGTTATTTCATTAGAGAAAAAAAACAAAAAAAAACCTTGTGTATTGCTTTAACATTTTATCTCTGGTTTTGTAATGAGGTTCATGAAGACCAAGCTGGTACAAACAAACTATTTTGCTAATAGATGCAGCAGCTCTCAGCACTGTATGGACTTCCTGTCCCACACTTGGAACAAAATTGATTCAGGCTGACTGCTGCTCAGCCATTCACAAGGAGCTTTGTATTCTGTGAGCTGGAGATTATGATGTCATCTGCCATAGAATACAAAGCTCCCTGTGAATGGCTGAGTAGTGCTCATCCGGACTCAATTTTGTTCCTGGGTGTGGGACTGGAAGGTCACATCCCATTGCAGCCCATAGAGCTCAGAGTTGCTGCGTGTCTTATAAGTGAAGTACACCAGCTTCTCCTAATGATCCATATAAACGTCACTAAAAGGTGGAGATCAGCTGTAATATAAAGCTCAATGTTATTTCCAGTCTTGAAGGATACAACAACGTTTACCCATTCTACCAACCTCAGAATATTTGTAAGTGATCCAATTTCTGGTTTTCATGACTCAGAAGTCCAGCATGAAAATTGGTGGCTTCCTTAAATATTATGTAAAGCAGCACCCAACAGACAACATGCATTATTTGTGCTTTCCTGAGAACCATTTCCCCAACACCCTGCATTACTCGGGGTTCAGACACATGACAGTTCTCACCTGATGCACCATGAGGGACTGGACTTGTCTCTTCAGAACCTGCATTCTGGCAGTTGTGACCACAGACCTCACATCTGGCACTACGCTCTCACTCAGGATCTCACTGATCAGGCGGTGATTCCTCTGGAAGCGTGCAGCAGCAGTGTGCTTCATGGAAAATCCATCATCGTAATCTGCAGGACAAAAGTACAACTTTCATAACGGTCATTCATTTTTTTATATTTCAAAGTAATCTGCTTCATTTTAAACATCTTCGGCATTGTGTTACCCTTTTTACAAAGTATAGTTTGTAATTATAGATGTACAGAAGCAATATATTTGCGGTTTACACAAGCAGACTGTTTCTTGCCCACAGTTGATCTACTCATCAACAGGAAATGATCTTCATCCAATCCAGCCAACAACTGCATAGTGGAAACCCATCAATACGTTTACAATTGGGAGATTTTGAAAAGCTGATGCAAGAGCCAAGTGTTACCATTTTACAGTTAACTGTTGATGTGCAATGTGGATGACTTTGTTGTTGCTGAATTTTCACATTTAAATATATTGTGCGTTTGAGAATGTCCCTTTTGAACCACTAGGGGGCATTACAGCACAATGTGACTCCTATCTGTATGAGTTGACTTGCTGTAATTATGTTTGTCTTCATGGTAATGTCACATGAGCATGACACTTACACCCTAAAGTGTATGAAAAGCCTTCATTTGTTTTCCCCACTTCCACAAAGTTAGTTTTTGTTACCCGTGTTCTCCTGGTGAGATCTTCCTTAACCACTTGGCAACCACGCTATAGCTGAATGGTGGCTACAGCACGGTTGTCCAGTTCAGGGAGGGTATCATATGACATTCTCCTAGAACACCCCCCCCCCCCCCCCCAGCGTCACACACGGCGATCTCTGTGATTGACACAGCTGATCACGTAAAAGGCCAATCACAGAGGCCTTTTACCAGGTGATCAGCCGTGTCTAATGACACAACATATCACCGTGTAAATACAGTTGCCAGTTATCGGCTGCACTTTGCTCACACTGTCCTGTCACAGCATGAGGAAAGTACTGCCGATAACCAGCAATTGTCAGAGAACAGAGCGACACTGATGATCAGTGCCACCCACCTGTGCCTCCCTCTGACAGTAAGGGGAGAGGTCTCCCCGTACTGTCAGATTTGAAAACAACGTGGCCATGCGGGGCTCCGCCCACACATCCGCATCATCCATTCACAGACTTCTGTGAATGAATGAACTGCAAGTCTCGGCAGCCTTAGCGGCTGTGGGTTTGTAGTTTTCAATGAACTATCACAGCACTGTGGAGCTCCGTGGTAGTTCATTGAAACTTCCTGTCAGTATAGCGGTTTACCCATATATCCCGTACGGCAAGCAGATATTCTGACAGGTCTGCAGGAGACCTGCATGGCATCAGCCATCTACTGATCGCTGGTGCAAAGCTTCCCAGGCTCCTTTGGACAAAAATAATAAATGCACATTTTTTTTTTTACCTGCAAAAAAAAAAGAAAAAAGAAAAAGTGCACTCATTATTACGATTATAAAACTGAACATTTTGTAATCCAAGTTCTATTATTAACCTTACTTTCATGTAATGAGCTAAATAAATGTATAAAACTCTGTTTTGTCAATTTTGGAAATTGTTGTGTTCATTGAGATATTGAATAAAATCTTGCTTTTCAAAAAGGGTGTACTCATTTATGCAGAGCACATATATTTTATTATATATTTCTTGTTCTGTCAACTGGCTGTAGGAGTCCTTTGAAAATTCCTGAATTAATAAAATCTTAAAAAA
>NW_028321863.1:0-35616 GCF_062004578.1 Staurois parvus | reverse complement strand
CTATGGCCGTGTGGTCACTCTCACTATGGTCTGGTCGTCGCTCTCACTTTGGCCGCGTCCTCGCTCTCACTATCGCCGTGTACTCGCTCTCACTATGGCCGCGTCGTCGCTCTCACTATGGCCGCGTCGTCGCTCTCACTATGGCCGTGTTGTCACTCTCACTATCGCCGTGTCCTCGCTTTCACTATGTTTGCGTCGTCGCTCTCACTATCGCCGTGTCGTCGCTCTCACTATCGCCGTGTCGTCGCTCTCACTATGGCCACGTCGTCGCTCTCACTATTGCCGTGTCCTCGCTCTCACTATGGTTGCTCTCACTATGGCCGCGTCGTCGCTCTCACTATGGCCGCGTCGTCGCTCTCACTATGGCCGTGTCGTCGGTCTCACTATGGCCGTGTCGTCGCTCTCACTATGGCCGTGTCGTCGCTCTCACTATGGCCGTGTCGTCGCTCTCACTATCGCCGTGTCGTCGCTCTCACTATCGCCGCGTCCTCTCTCTCACAATGCCCGTTTCATTGCTCTCACTATGGCCGTGTCGTTGCTCTCACTATGGCCGTGTCGTTGCTCTCACTATGGCCGTGTCGTTGCTCTCACTATGGCCGTGTCGTTGCTCTCACTATGGCCGTGTCGTTGCTCTCACTATGGCCGTGTCGTTGCTCTCACTATGGCCGTGTCCTCTCTCTCACTATGGCCGCGTTGTCGCTCTCACTATCGCCGTGTCCTCGCTCTCACTATGGCCGCGTCGTCGCTCTCACTATGGCCGTGTCGTCGCTCTCACTATCGCCGTGTACTCGCTCTCACTATGGCCGCGTCGTCGATCTCACTATAGCCGCGTCGTCGCTCTCACTACGGCCGCGTCCTCGCTCTCACTACAGCCGCGCCTTAGCTCTCACTATGGCCGCGTCGTCGCTCTCACTATGGCCGCGTCCTCGCTCTCACTATGGCCCTGTCCTCGCTCTCACTATGGCCGTGTGGTCACTCTCACTATGGTCTGGTCGTCGCTCTCACTTTGGCCGCGTCCTCGCTCTCACTATCGCCGTGTACTCGCTCTCACTATGGCCGCGTCGTCGCTCTCACTATGGCCGCGTCGTCGCTCTCACTATGGCCGTGTTGTCACTCTCACTATCGCTGTGTCCTCGCTTTCACTATGTTTGCGTCGTCGCTCTCACTATCGCCGTGTCGTCGCTCTCACTATGGCCGCGTCATCACTCACTATGGCCACGTCGTCGCTCTCACTATTGCCGTGTCCTCGCTCTCACTATGGTTGTGTCGTCGCTCTCCCTATCGCCGCGTCATCGCTCTCAGTATGGCCGTGTCGTCGCTCTCACTATCGCCGTGTCCTCTCTCTCACTATCGCCGTGTCCTCTCTCTCACTATCGCCGTGTCCTCTCTCTCACTATCGCCGCGTCCTCTCTCTCACTATGGCCGCGTCGTCGCTCTCACTATGGCCGCGTCGTCGCTCTCACTATGGCCGCGTCGTCGCTCTCACTATCGCCGCATCGTCGCTCTCACTATCGCCGCATCGTCGCTCTCACTATTGCCGCGTCGTCGCTCTCACTTTGGCCGCGTCGTCGCTCTCACTATCGCCGTGTCCTCGCTCTCACTATGGCCGTGTCCTCGCTCTCACTATTGCCGCGTCGTCACTATCACTATGGCCGCGTCCTTCCTCTCACTACGGCCGCGTCGTCGCTCTCACTATGGCTGTGTGGTCGCTCTCACTATGGTCTGGTCGTCGCTCTCACTTTGGCCGCGTACTCGCTCTCACTATGGCCGCGTCGTCGATCTCACTATAGCCGCGTCGTCGCTCTCACTACGGCCGCGTCCTCGCTCTCACTACAGCCGCGCCTTAGCTCTCACTACGGCCGCGTCGTCGCTCTCACTACGGCCGCGTCCTCGCTCTCACTACGGCCGCGTCCTCGCTCTCACTACGGCCGCGTCCTCGCTCTCACTACGGCCGCGTCCTCGCTCTCACTACGGCCGCGTCCTCGCTCTCACTACGGCCGCGTCCTCGCTCTCACTACGGCCGCGTCCTCGCTCTCACTATGGCCCTGTCCTCGCTCTCACTATGGCCGTGTGGTCACTCTCACTATGGTCTGGTCGTCGCTCTCACTTTGGCCGCGTCGTCGCTCTCACTATGGCTGTGTTGTCGCTCTAACTATCGCCGTGTCCTCGCTTTCACTATGTTTGCGTCGTCGCTCTAACTATCGCCGTGTCGTCGCTCTCACTATGGCCGCGTCATCACTCTCACTATGGCCACGTCGTCGCTCTCACTATTGCCGTGTCGTCACTCTCATTATCGCCGTGTCCTCGCTCTCACTATGGTTGCTCTCACTATGGCCGTGTCGTCGCTCTCACTATTGCCGTGTCGTCACTCTCATTATCGCCGTGTCCTCGCTCTCACTATGGTTGCTCTCACTATCGCCGCGTCATCGCTCTCAGTATGGCCGTGTCGTCGCTCTCACTATCGTTGCGTCGTCGCTCTCACTATCGCCGCGTCGTCGCTCTCACTATCGCCGTGTCCTCGCTCTCACTATGGCCGCGTCGTCGCTCTCACTATCGCCGTGTCCTCGCTCTCACTATGGCCGCGTCGTCGCTCTCACTATCGCCGCGTCCTCTCTCTCACTATGGCCGCGTCGTCGCTCTCACTATGGCCGCGTCGTCGCTCTCACTATGGCTGTGTGGTCGCTCTCACTATGGCCACGTCGTCGCTCTCACTATTGCCGTGTCCTCGCTCTCACTATGGTTGTGTGGTCGCTCTCACTATGGCCGTGTCCTCGCTCTCACTATGGTTGCTCTCACTATGGCCGCGTCGTCGCTCTCACTATCATCGTGTACTCGCTCTCACTATGGTCGCGTTGTCGCTCTCACTATCGCCGTGTCCTCGCTTTCACTATGTTTGCGTCGTCGCTCTCTCTATCACCGTGTCCTCGCTCTCACTATGGCCGCGTCGTCGCTCTCACTATGGCCACATCGTCGCTCTCACTATGGCCGTGTGGTCGCTCTCACTATGGCCGTGTGGTCGCTCTCAATATGGCCTGGCTGTCGCTCTCACTATGGCCGCGTCCTCCCTCTCACTATGGCCGCGTCCTCGCTCTCACTATGGCCGTGTGGTCACTCTCACTATGGTCTGGTCGTCGCTCTCACTATCGCCGTGTACTCGCTCTCACTAGGGCCGCGTTGTCGCTCTCACTATCGCCGTGTCGTCGCTCTCACTATGGCCGCGTCGTCGCTCTCACTATGGCCGCGTCGTCGCTCTCACTATGGCCGCGTCGTCGCTCTCACTAGGTTCATGTCGTCGCTCTCACTATGGCCGTGTCGTCGCTCTCACTATCGCCGTGTCCTCGCTCTCACTATCGCCGTGTCCTCGCTCTCACTATCACTGCGTCATCGCTCTCACTATGGTTGCTCTCACTATCGCCGTGTCCTCGCTCTCACTATGGCTGCGTCGTCGCTCTCACTATCGCCGCGTCGTCGCTTTCACTATCGCCGCGTCGTCGCTCTCACTATGGCCGCGTCGTCGCTCTCCCTATCGCCGCGTCATCGCTCTCAGTATGGCCGTGTCGTCGCTCTCACTATGGCCGCGTCCCGCGTCATCGCTCTCACTATGGCCGCGTCGTCGCTCTCACTATGGCCGCGTCGTCGCTCTCACTATGGCCGCGTCGTCGCTCTCACTATGGCCGCGTCGTCGCTCTCACTATGGCCGCGTCGTCGCTCTCACTATCGCCGCGTCGTCGCTCTCACTATCGCCGCGTCGTCGCTCTCACTATCGCCGCGTCGTCGCTCTCACTATCGCCGCGTCGTCGCTCTCACTATCGCCGCGTCGTCGCTCTCACTATCGCCGCGTCGTCGCTCTCACTATCGCCGCGTTGTCGCCCTCACTATCGCCGCGTCCTCGCTCTCACTATGGCCGCGTCCTCGCTCTCACTATCGCTGTTTCCTCGCTCTCACTATGGCCGCGTCGTCGCTCTCACTATCACCGTGTCCTCGCTCTCACTATGGCCGTGTCTTGGCTCTCACTGTCGCCGCGTTGTCGCTCTCACGATCGCTGCGTCGTCGCTCTCACTATGGCCGCGTCCTCGCTCTCACTATGGCCGCGTCCTCGCTCTCACTATCGCCGCGTCGTCGCTCTCACTATCGCCATGTCCTCGCTCTCACTATGGCCACATCCTCGCTCTCACTATGGCCACGTCTTCGCTCTCACTATGGCCGCGTCGTCGCTCTCACTATGGCCGCGTCGTCGCTCTCACTATGGCCGCGTCCTCGCTCTCACTATGGCCGCGTCCTCGCTCTCACTATGGCCGCGTCCTCGCTCTCACTATGGCCGCGTCCTCGCTCTCACTATGGTTGCTCTCACTATGGCCGCGTTGTCGCTCTCACTATCGCCGTGTTCTCGCTCTCACTATGGCCGTGTCGTCGCCCTCACTATCGCCGTGTCCTCGCCCTCACTATGGCCGTGTCGTCGCCCTCACTATCGCCGCGTCCTCGCTCTCACTATCGCCGCGTCCTCGCTCTCACTATGGCCGCGTCCTCGCTCTCACTATGGCCGCGTCCTCGCTCTCACTATGGCCACGTCCTCGCTCTCACTATGGTTGCTCTCACTATGGCCACGTCGTCACTCTCACTATCACCGTGTCCTCGCTCTCACTATCGCCATGTCCTCGCTCTCACTATGGCCACGTCTTTGCTCTGACTATGGCCGTGTCCTCGCTCTCACTATGGTTGCTCTCACTATGGCCGCGTTGTCACTCTCACTATCACCGTGTCCTCGCTCTCACTATCGCCGTGTCCTCGCTCTCACTATGGCCGCGTCGTCGCTCTCACTATGGCCGCGTCGTCTCTCTCACTATCGCTGTGTCCTCGCTCTCACTATGGCCGCGTCGTCTCTCTCACTATCGCTGTGTCCTCGCTCTCACTATGGCCGCATCATCGCTCTCACTATGGTCGCGTCATCGCTCTCACTATGGCCGTGTTGTCGCTCTCACTATGGCCGCGTCGTCGCTCTCACTATTGCCGTGTCCTCGCTCTCACTATGGCCACCTTGTCGCTCTCACTATGGTTGCTCTCACTATGGCCACGTCGTCACTCTCACTATCACCGTGTCCTCGCTCTCACTATGGCCGCGTCGTCTCTCTCACTATCGCCGCGTCGTCTCTCTCACTATCGCCGCGTCCTCGCTCTCACTATCGCCGCGTCCTCGCTCTCACTATCGCCACGTCCTCGCTCTCACTATCGCCACGTCCTCGCTCTCACTATAGCCGCGTCTTCACTCTCACTAAGGCCGTGTCGTCGCTCTCCCTATCGCCCGCGTCGTCGCTCTCACTATCGCCGCGTCGTCGCTATTACTATCGCCGCATCGTCGCTCTCACTATCGCCGTGTCCTCGCTCTCACTATGCCCGTTTCCTCGCTCTCACTATGGCCGCGTCGTCGATCTCACTATGGCCGTGTCGTTGCTCTCACTATGGCCGTGTCGTTGCTCTCACTATGGCCGTGTCCTCGCTCTCACTATGGCCGCGTCGTCGCTCTCACTATGGCCGTGTCGTCGCTCTCACTATCGCCGTATACTCGCTCTCACTACGGCCGCGTCGTCGATCTCACTACAGCCGCGTCGTCGCTCTCACTACGGCCGCGTCCTCGCTCTCACTACAGCCGCGCCTTAGCTCTCACTATGGCCGCGTCGTCGCTCTCACTATGGCCGCGTCGTCGCTCTCACTATGGCCCTGTCCTCGCTCTCACTATGGCCGTGTGGTCACTCTCACTATGGTCTGGTCGTCGCTCTCACTATGGCCGCGTCGTCGCTCTCACTATGGCCGCGTCGTCGCTCTCACTATGGCCGCGTCGTCGCTCTCACTATGGCCGTGTTGTCACTCTCACTATTGCCGTGTCCTCGCTTTCACTATGTTTGCGTCGTCGCTCTCACTATCGCCGTGTCGTCGCTCTCACTATGGCCGCGTCATCACTCTCACTATGGCCGCGTCGTCGCTCTCACTATTGCCGTGTCCTCGCTCTCACTATGGTTGCTCTCACTATGGCCGTGTCGTCGCTCTCACTATCGTTGCGTCGTCGCTCTCACTATCGCCGCGTCGTCGCTCTCACTATCGCCGCGTCCTCTCTCTCACTATGGCCGCGTCGTCGCTCTCACTATGGCCGCGTCGTCGCTCTCACTATGGTCGCGTCGTCGCTCTCACTATCGCCGCGTCGTCGCTCTCACTTTGGCCGCGTCGTCGCTCTCACTATCGCCGCGTCGTCGCTCTCACTATGGCCGCGTCGTCGCTCTCACTATCGCCGTGTCCTCGCTCTCACTATGGCCGCGTCGTCGCTCTCACTATGGCCGTGTCGTCGCTCTCACTATCGCCGTGTACTCGCTCTCACTATGGCCGCGTCGTCGATCTCACTATAGCCGCGTCGTCGCTCTCACTACGGCCGCGTCCTCGCTCTCACTACGGCCGCGCCTTAGCTCTCACTATGGCCGCGTCGTCGCTCTCACTATCGCCGCGTCGTCGCTCTCACTATCGCCGCGTCGTCGCTCTCACTATCGCCGTGTCCTCGCTCTCACTATGGCCGCGTCGTCGCTCTCACTATGGCCGTGTCGTCGCTCTCACTATGGCCGTGTCGTCGCTCTCACTATTGCCGCGTCGTCGCTATCACTATGGCCGCGTCCTTCCTCTCACTACGGCCGTGTCCTCGCTCTCACTATGGCTGTGTGGTCGCTCTCACTATGGTCTGGTCGTCGCTCTCACTTTGGCCGCGTCCTCGCTCTCACTATCGCCGTGTACTTGCTCTCACTATGGCCGCGTCGTCGATCTCACTATAGCCGCGTCGTCGCTCTCACTATGGCCGCTTCCTCCCTCTCACTATGGCCGCGTCCTCGCTCTCACTACAGCCGCGCCTTAGCTCTCACTACAGCCGCGCCTTAGCTCTCACTACGGCCACGTCGTCGCTCTCACTACGGCCGCGTCCTCGCTCTCACTACGGCCGCGTCCTCGCTCTCACTATGGCCGCGTCCTCGCTCTCACTATGGCCGTGTGGTCACTCTCACTATGGTCTGGTCGTCGCTCTCACTTTGGCCGCGTCCTCGCTCTCACTATGGCCGCGTCGTCGCTCTCACTATGGCTGTGTTGTCGCTCTCACTATCGCCGTGTCCTCGCTTTCACTATGTTTGCGTCGTCGCTCTAACTATCGCCGTGTCGTCGCTCTCACTATGGCCGCGTCATCACTCTCACTATGGCCGTGTCGTCGCTCTCACTATTGCCGTGTCGTCACTCTCATTATCGCCGTGTCCTCGCTCTCACTATGGTTGCTCTCACTATCGCCGCGTCATCGCTCTCAGTATGGCCGTGTCGTCGCTCTCACTATCGTTGCGTCGTCGCTCTCACTATCGCCGCGTCGTCGCTCTCATTTTGGCCGCGTTGTCGCTCTCACTATCGCCGTGTCCTCGCTCTCACTATGGCCGCGTCGTCGCTCTCACTATGGCCGCGTCGTCGCTCTCACTATGGCCACGTCGTCGCTCTCACTATTGCCGTGTCCTCGCTCTCACTATGGCTGTGTGGTCGCTCTCACTATGGCCGTGTCCTCGCTCTCACTATGGTTGCTCTCACTATGGCCGCGTCGTCGCTCTCACTATGGTCGCGTTGTCGCTCTCACTATCGCCGTGTCCTCGCTTTCACTATGTTTGCGTCGTCGCTCTCTCTATCACCGTGTCCTCGCTCTCACTATGGCCACATCGTCGCTCTCACTATGGCCGTGTGGTCGCTCTCAATATGGCCTGGCTGTCGCTCTCACTATGGCCGCGTCCTCCCTCTCACTATGGCCGCGTCCTCGCTCTCACTATGGCCTTGTCCTCGCTCTCACTATGGCCGTGTGGTCACTCTCACTATGGTCTGGTCGTCGCTCTCACTATCGCCGTGTACTCGCTCTCACTAGGGCCGCGTTGTCGCTCTCACTATCGCCGCGTCGTCGCTCTCACTATGGCCGCGTCGTCGCTCTCACTAGGTTCATGTCGTTGCTCTCACTATGGCCGCGTCGTCGCTCTCACTATGGCCGCGTCGTCGCTCTCACTATGGCCGCGTCGTCGCTCTCACTAGGTTCATGTCGTTGCTCTCACTATGGCCGTGTCCTCGCTCTCACTATCACTGCGTCATCGCTCTCACTATGGTTGCTCTCACTATCGCCGTGTCCTCGCTCTCACTATGGCTGCGTCGTCGCTCTCACTATAGCCGCGTCGTCGCTCTCACTATAGCCGCGTCGTCGCTCTCACTATCGCCGCGTCGTCGCTCTCACTATGGCCGCGTCGTCGCTCTCCCTATCGCCGCGTCATCGCTCTCAGTATGGTCGTGTCGTCGCTCTCACTATCGTTGCGTCGTCGCTCTCACTATCGCCGCTCTCATTTTGGCCGCGTTGTCGCTCTCACTATCGCCGCGTCGTCGCTCTCACTATCGCCGTGTCCTCTCTCTCACTATGGCCGCGTCGTCGCTCTCACTATGGCTGTGTGGTCGCTCTCACTATTGCCGTGTCCTCGCTCTCACTATGGCTGTGTGGTCGCTCTCACTATGGCCGTGTCCTCGCTCTCACTATGGTTGCTCTCACTATGGCCGCGTCGTCGCTCTCACTATCATCGTGTACTCGCTCTCACTATGGTCGCGTTGTCGCTCTCACTATCGCCGTGTCCTCGCTTTCACTATGTTTGCGTCATCGCTCTCACTATGGTTGCTCTCACTATCGCCGTGTCCTCGCTCTCACTATGGCCGCGTCTTCGCTCTCCCTATCACCGTGTCGTCGCTCTCACTATCGCCCTGTCGTCGCTCTCACTATGGCCGTGTCGTCGCTCTCACTATGGCCGCGTCGTCGCTCTCACTATGGCCGCGTCGTCGCTCTCACTATGGCCGCGTCGTCGCTCTCACTATGGCCGCGTCGTCGCTCTCACTATGGCCGCGTCGTCGCTCTCACTATGGCCGCGTCGTCGCTCTCACTATGGCTCTGTCCTCGCTCTCACTATGGCTCTGTCCTCGCTCTCACTATCGCCGCGTCCTCGCTCTCCCTATCACCGCGTCGTCGCTCTCACTATGGCCGCGTCGTCGCTCTCACTATCACTGCGTCATCGCTCTCACTATGGCCGTGTCCTCGCTCTCACTTTGGCCGCGTCGTCGCTCTCACTATGGCCGTGTGCTCGCTCTCACTATCACCGCGTCATCGCTCTCACTGTCGCCGTGTCGTCGCTCTCACTATGGCCGAGTCATCGCTCTCAATATGGCTGAGTCGTCGCTCTCAGTGTCGCCGCGTCATCGCTCTCACTATTGCCCTGTCATCGCTCTCTCTTTTGCTGCATCGTCGCTCTCACTATCGCCGCGCCCTCACTATCGCCGCGTCTTCTCTCTCACTATCGCCGCGTCGTCTCTCTCACTATGGCCGCGTCGTCGCTCTCACTATCGCCGTGTCGTCTCTCTCACTATCGCCGTGTCGTCGCTCTCACTATCGCCGTGTCGTCGCTCTCACTATCACTCTCCTGCCCCCTGGAGGACAGACCTCCCAGTTTGAGGATAGTCCCGGCTTGGTGACTTGTTCCCAGATCAGTGTTCTTTGTCGGGGTCACAATATCTGGGGATATTCGGGTCATTAATGGTTCTGATAAATAGCATGTAATATATACTCACATAGAACCACAATATATGGCTTCTAGAATGCACAGAGCGCCCGGCCATCCTCCTCTCCTTCATAATGACAGTATAGCAGCGGCTCTCCTCGTGTATCTGACAGGCGTGATGACGTCTCCACCTTACACATTATGTCCTAGGCGGGGCTTCATCATGTCTATTTGTGCTGAAACACATGTTGTTTGTTTGAAATGTGTAAATATTACCACTTTAGGTGAGAGAGTCTCAGTTCTAGCGCTGCACATCTATCTTTACATCTATCCTGTAAGGAAGGTGTCACTGCACATCACCAATCATAACTAGCCGACCACAAGGTAGGTTTTTTGCATGTGCATAGGTTGCTAAAGTTTGGGTAGTCTCACTCATCATGCTGCAATATTAATCACTCTGACGTTATCTTGTTTATATTGTTTTTATAACATTGTAATATTCCTGTATATTTGTGTTGTGCACACATTGATAGTTTAACCGCTCCACCTCCGGAAGCTTTTACCCCCTTCCTGACCAGGCCATAGTTTGCTATTCGTCACTGTGCTACTTTATCTGGTAATTCCACGGTCATGTAACGCTGTACCCAATTGACATTTATATCATGTTTTCAGTCACATAGAGCTTTCTTTTGGTGATATTTCATCTCCTCTGGGCTTTTTATTTTTTGTGATATAGATTAAAATATCTGAAAAGATAAAAAAAAAAAAATTCTACTTTCTGTTATAAAAAAAAAATCCAATAAACTAAAATTTGTCATAAATTTTGTCCAAAACATATTCTGCTGCATGACTTTGATACAATAACTCCCAGTAATTGTATAATAATTGGTTTTTGTGACAGTTCTAGCGTCTGCAGACTGTGGTATACATACTGGAATTTACATAGCTTTTACTTACTGACTGCCCATCTGTCAGGAGCCGACTGGCGGTAGCCTCTAGTGGCCCCCTGGCCGGGACCCCTCAGGGCGCGGAGTCTAAGCCTCAGTCTGCTGGTTCACCAGAGCCCCTGATGGTGGCTGTTTCATGTACAGGAATGAAGACAACACAAGCTGCTGGTGAGAGGAATCATGTTGTACAACAGAACTGCATCCAGGTCAGCATAGAACAGGAAGCAGGAAGTAGAAGGCCATGCAATATTCCCGATACAAGTCGGGTCACAGGATTTGTACAATGACTCTATAACAACTAATTTCTTTACCCCTCTGCTCCACCCCAAAACTTGTACATCTCCCCCTCATTGCTATCATCTCCCTACTACTGCTCTCATCACCCCCCCAAAATGCCTCTTCCACTCCTCCTTATTTTCCTCTCCTCCATTCCCAAAATCCATTCACTATATCCCTCTGCTTCTCCTAAACATTTGTATATTGTGTCCTCACTGCTTCCTTCGCCCCTCTACGGCACCCACCACCTCTTCCTATTACTCCACTCTCCCACTGACCCAAACACCTCCACTAGTAGTTTCTCCCGCT
Source organism: Staurois parvus (assembly GCF_062004578.1). Classification (NCBI taxonomy): domain Eukaryota; kingdom Metazoa; phylum Chordata; class Amphibia; order Anura; family Ranidae; genus Staurois; species Staurois parvus. Next base: position 24,509 of record NW_028321863.1, on the reverse strand, counting down.
CCTGCACATCCCGCTCCCATGCCACCTTTCTCACCCTTCTCCTCCTAACCACGGGGGACATCTCCCCGAATCCTGGCCCTCCACCACCTCCCTCACCCGCACAACACCCTCCCGCCTCCACGTCCTGCCGCAACCCCCGCAACTTAGTATCTGTCCCCCTGCTCCCTAAAATCTCCCCCCCGTTTTCATGTGCACTCCTGAACGCCCGTTCGGTGTGCAACAAGCTTACCGCCATCCACGACCTCTTTGTTTCCCGCTCCCTCAACCTCCTAGCGATCACCGAAACCTGGATCCAGGCCACTGACTCTACCTCCCCTGCTACACTCTCCTACGGAGGTCTCACCTGGACCCACTCACCCAGGCCTAACGGTCGTAAAGGTGGTGGGGTTGGTCTGCTCCTGTCACCGCTGAGCACCTTCTGAGTCCTCCCAATCCCCCCTCCCTATCCTTCTCCTCCTTCGAGGCCCACTGCGTCCAACTATTCTACCCAACCCCCCTGAAGATTGCTGTGATATACCGGCCTCCTGGATCCATACCCCGCTTCCTGGATGACTTCTCCTCCTGGCTACCCTTCTTCCTCTCCTCTGAGCTACCCACTATCATCCTTGGGGATTTCAACATCCCTGTCAACCTCGACAACCCGGACACATCCCATCTCCTCCACTTAACCTCCTCCTTTGCACTTGCACAGTGCATACAATCCACCACCCACTCCGACGGTAATATCCTTGATCTTGTCTTCTCCAACCGCTGCGCTCCCCACAACCTCACTAACACCCCCTTCCCTCTCTCTGACCACAACCTGATCACCTTCTCTATATCCTCGTCCTCCAACGCCTACCCCTCCAAATGTCACACTACTACCAGCCGTAACCTCCGCAACCTCAACCCTGCCCCCCTCCACTCTGCAGCTGATCAACTCCATGACAGCATCCTCCCCCTGTCCTGCCCCGACTTGGCTATGACTGCCTACAACGCGCTGTCAACAGCCCTTGACTCACTAGCGCCTTTAACCACACGCAACATCAGACCCCGACCGCTCCAGCCCTGGCAGACTGATCACACCAAAACCCTCAAACGACACAGTCGTGCCCTGGAGCGACTATGGCGCAAAACCAAATCCCAACAAACCTTCACCCGCTACAAATCTGCCTTCCGCACCTACACCTCCTCCCTCCACGCAGCCAAACAAGCCTACTTCCTGACCCTCATCAAGGCCTTCTCCTCCAATCCTCGCCGACTCTTCTCCACCTTCAACTCTCTACTCTCTCCACCCCCACCTCCACCCAGCACCTCACTCACCGCCCTTGAGATTGCCAATCACTTCAAAAACAGGATTGACACAATTCGCAAGGACATTGCCGCAACTCACATGCCCTCTCAACCCGTCCCCTCTCACACAGCTACCCCCTCATCCCCCCTCCCCCCTCCCCCTCGACATTACCCGCAGGGACTTAGTCACTGCTCAAACTCCCTCCTACCCCGTTCCCCCTCACTCAGCTACCCCCTCATCACCCCTCTCCCACGGCCCCACCACTGCTCTGACCTCCACTTCCACCCCACCCTACATTCCTCATACTGAAGCTCCCCCAACACTCCACACCTTTGACCTTACTACCATCGAGGAAGTCTCCAAGATCCTCTCTGATGCCCGCCTCACCACCTGCCTCCTCGACCCTATCCCCTCACAATTCCTACGACCTCCCTCCCCCTCCATCCTACGCTCCCTCACCCACATCTTTAATCTCTCCCTCTCCTCCGGCACTTTCCCCTCCCCACTGAAGCATGCACACATCACCCCCATACCTAAAAAGCCCTCCCTGGACCCCGATGACCCGAACAACCTCAGACCCATCTCCCTGCTCCCATTTACATCTAAACTCCTTGAGCGGCTCATCTACACCCGCCTATGCTCTCACCTCAACGACAACCACCTCCCCGATCCCCTACAGTCCGGCTTCCGTCCCCTACACTCCACCGAAACCGTCCTACACTCCACCGAAACCGCCTTACTCAAACTCTCCAACGACCTGCTAACCGCCAAAGCTAATGGCCACTATTCAGTGCTCCTACTCCTTGACCTCCCTGCGGCCTTTGACACAGTTGACCACCTCCTCCTCCTCAAAAAACTACACTCCCTCGGCCTCAGAGATTCTGCTCTCTCCTGGCTCTCATCCTACCTGTCACAACGCTCTTTCAGCGTTACATATAATGCTACCACTTCCCCCTCACTCCCCCTCTCTGTTGGGGTCCCTCAAGGCTCTGTCCTTGGGCCCCTTCTCTTCTCCATCTACACCTCCTCCCTTGGCCAACTCATACACTCTCACGGCTTCAACTACCACCTCTATGCTGACGACACACAAATCTATCTCTCAACCCCCCACCTCACCCCCTCGGTCTCCGCCCGAATCACACACCTACTGAACGACATATCAGACTGGATGTCGCTCCACTTCCTTAAACTGAATCTCTCCAAAACCGAGTTTCTTGTCTTCCCCCCAGCCCGGACCCCACCCCCCATTGACTTCTCCATCACATCCAACAACGCCAATATAAAACCCGCCCCGCAGGCCAGAGTACTTGGTGTCATTCTGGACTCCAACCTATCCTTCCAGCCCCAAGTCCAATCTTTAACAAACTCGTGCAGACTCCACCTCCGCAACATGCAGACTCCACCTCCGCAACATCGCCAAAATCCGCACGTTCCTAACCCCAGAAACCACTAAACAGCTCATCCACTCCCTCATCATATCACGACTCGACTACTGCAACTCCCTCCTCACTGGCCTGCCTCGCCGCTGGCTATCCCTGCTTCAGTCCATCCTGAATACGGCTGCCAGACTCATTCACCTTTCCAACCGCTCCGTCTCCACCACCCCCCTCTGCCAATCCCTCCACTGGCTTCCGCAACGGATCAAATTTAAAATCCTAACACTGACGTACAAAGCTGTCCACCATACTGCCCCGAACTACATCACTGACCTAATATCCAAGTACCGCCCAACACGCACACTCCGCTCCTCACAAGACCTCCTTCTCTCTAGTTCCCTGGTCTCCTCCTCCCATGCCCGCCTCCAGGACTTCTCCAGGGTGTCACCCATCCTCTGGAACTCCCTTCCCCAACCCATCAGATTATCACCTACCCTCCTCTCCTTTAGGCGCACCCTGAAAACCCATCTCTTCAGGGAAGCCTACCCCCTGCTAACTTGACCGACCTCCTCCACTCTTCCTACCACTCCATCCCCCACAGCTATCTCCTCCTGTACCACTATCCCGTCCCTTCTAGATTGTAAGCTCCAAAGAGCAGGGCCCTCGATCCCCTCATGTTTTGCATTGTATTGGTATTGTTCTGTCACATGTTCTGTCCCCCTTTGTAATGTACAGCGCTGAGCGAACTATTGGCGCTTTATAAATACTGTATAATAATAATATAATAATAACATCTCCCTTTATTACATTCAATTCAAACCTTGTAAACAATGAAACTAAAACAGATCCTGAACAGTCTTGAACATGGCATGCTGTGTTACTGGTAGATACACTACAGATTGAGTCTATCTGGTGGTCTGGAAACTCGACCACTACGCATGGCCTGGGGATTTTCCTGGGGAAATCCATTGAGCTCCAGAAGGTGTTTTTTTTTTTTAATTTAAACATTTATTAAATTTTTCATGTTAATACAAAAACCCAGAAAGGGAAATAATTCTCATACAAATAAACATTTATAACATTTCTACCTTTCCCTTACTAAAAACTCTTTTCTTTCCCGTCCCACTACCCCCCCTTCCCACCCCTCATCCCCCTCTGCAGACTCTAACCCATTCTAATCTCTTGAGGCTTGTTAATTTCTTTGCTAACATCCTAGTTCATAGTTTCCTATATTTCTCTTTCAATCCTGCTCTTTCCCACTTTTCCCATCTCCTAAAATAGACTCTCATCCTATCTTCCTGCATATGGTATGATCTTTCCATTCTACCTATCTGGTTTACTCTATTGATCCAGTCTTCCTCCTTCGGTACCTCAGCTTTCCGCCAAAACTTGGGTATCAACCCTTTTGCCGCATTCAAGAAGTACCAAATACCTGAATCTTTATATTTATTTACAGATGTCTCCACATTGTGTAGGAGGCATGTCGTTGGGTCTAACCCTATGTCAATTTCAGTTATTTCTTCAATCAATTTGACTATTATCTTCCAAAAAACCTGGATTTTCGGACATTCCCACCATATGTGAAACATCGTGCCCATCTCTCCGCATCCTCTCCAACACATATTTAAATTTTCCCCATTCATCTTGTGCTCTACACTCGGTGTAATGTGCCATCGTGTGACACACTTATAATTAACCTCAACCTCTCTCATACTAACATTATCGTGTATCAATCTAAACATCTTTCTCTGTCTATCTTCATCAAACCCAACTCCCATATCCCTTTCCCATTTTGTGATAAAAATTAACTTTGTGTTTGTGTCTAATTCTGTGAGTATTTTATACACTTTTGAAATACCGTGCTTCCCATCCCTTCGTGTCTCTAACAGCCTTTCAAACATATTCCACTCCTGTTTTATTCTCAGGGGTTTCGGTAGATTTCCAATAAAACATTTCAATTGATAATATTTCCACTCATCTATTCTAGTGAAGATATCTCCCTTCTTCTCTATTAATTCTTTAAGTGGTCTCAATTCCCCCTCCACCAAAACATCTCTCAGTTGGGTATCCTCCTTTCTAAACCATCTCCCTGATGTCTTATCCTTTCCCCGGGGAAAGTACTCAGTGTTTGTGAGAGGCATTAATATAGAATTAAATTCCCATTTCATATTTTTGTGTAGATTGTCCCATACGCTAAGAACATTTAAAGTGTAGATACTTGTGCTTTCTTTAATTCCCCTGAACTGTGGTGTAACCCATATCATCTGACTCAGTCTAATGCCACTAAGATCATTTTCAATTGTTACCCAACTTTTCCCCTTATGGTTAAATGTCCAGTCATATATTCTTGCTAAAACCACTGCTTTATAGTATCTCTTGACATCTGGTAGACCCAATCCCCCTTTCTCTTTAGTCCTACTCAATGTTTCATATGCTATTCTAGGTTTTTTATTCTTCCATATGTATCTTGTTAACATTTTTTTCATTATCTTAAAGAAGGCTTCTGGAATTTTAATTGGTACCATTTGAAATCTATACAGTATTTTAGGCATGATTACCATTTTGACTAGGTTTATACGTCCTATCCAGGATGGGTTTCCTCCTTCTAGTCTTTTTAAGTCTTCCCTGATCTCATTTATCAAAGAGATATAGTTTAATCTATACAAATGCTTAGATGAGGCAGTGAGTTTTATTCCTAGGTATTTTATCTCCTTTTCTCTCCATATAAAGGGGAATTCTTTTTGTAGTTTTTCTTTTTCACTCTTTGGTATATTAATATTCAGGATCTCTGTTTTCGATGGATTAATTTTTAAATTTGATAGTTCACCATACTCCTTCAGAATCTTCATTATATTTGGGAGTGTTATTCGGGGATTCCCCACATAGAACAATAAGTCGTCCGCAAAGGCCGCTACTCTATGTTCTATGGATTCTATCTGAATTCCCTTTACCGATCCACTATTTCTTATTATTGACAACAGAGGTTCGAGTGATAATACATATAGCAGAGGGGACAGTGGGCAGCATTGTCTTGTACCATTAGACATTCCAATGGGTTCTGATCTCTCCCCATTTACCGTGATGATTGCAGTAGGCTCTCTATATAATTTACTTATCCACTCTCGCATTCTATCACCTATCCCCAGCACTTTTAAGTTGTCCATCATAAAGCCCCAGTCCACTCTATCAAATGCCTTCTCTGCATCAATTGACAAGAGCACCACCGGGGCTTTCCCTTTTCTACTTTTCTGAATAAGCATCAGGGTTCTCAAGCCGTTATCTCTACCTTCTCTCCCCGGTACAAAGCCCACCTGGTCTCCATGGATCCATGCAGGCATCAGATCCCTCAACCTGTTTGCTAACACCTTTGCATACAGTTTAGTGTCTGTGTTCAATAATGAGATAGGTCTATAGCTGGAGCACTGAGATGGATCCTTTCCCTCCTTGTGAATAAGTATCACATGGGCCTGTAGGGATTCTCTCCTCACTTCCATCTCACCTCCCAGAGCATTCATATATTTCTCCAGCTTGGGTAACAGTACTTCACTAAATTTCTTATAGTACTTAACTGTATAGCCATCCGGGCCTGGGCTTTTTCCTCCCCCTGTGCTTTTTAATGCTATTTTAATTTCTTCCTGGGAAATTTCTGCGTCTAGGGAGTTCAGCTGTGCTTCACTTAGTTTTGGTAATCCCGCATTTTTTAAGTATGTCATCTTTTTTTCATTAATTCCCTCTTGAGCTTCTTTTAGGGGGCCTTGGGGGCTAATATTATATAACTTTTTGTAATACTCCGTAAACACTTTAATAATCTCTTTATTTGAATGGACCAACTGCCCCTTTGAACTTTTTATCTTTTCTATATAGTTCCTATTTTTCTTTTTATTCAAAGCTCTCATTAGATATCTTCCTGGTCTGTCTCCCCATCTATATCTCTCGTTCAAAACCCTGTTGTATACTCTTCTCTTCTCCTCATCCATCAACCTCTCTAGCTCATCTTTTTCGCTCCAGAAGGTGTTAATAAGGAGGTTCAGGTAAGTCTTTAGCAGACACTTCATATGACAGTTTGGCAATCTGTTTCCTCCGCTGCAGTTTCCTGTAACCACACAAGGATCAAGTAATTTGTTGTCCACAGGCAATGAAGTCTTCAGTCTCCTAGACATCAAGCGCTGTGCAGGACTATTGTCCATGCCTTCAGATGGGGTGGAATATGCGCAGGCACAACAGAAAGAACCTATGATGTCGTATGTGCTGCCCACCCGGCCTTGGCAAATTGTAAGCATGGACTTAGTAGAAAAGTAGATAGTAGAAAATCCTGGCCAGCATTATTCACTATCTACTATTCTACTATCTTTGTGAGAAGGCCAAGTTTGATGGTACTGATCCGTGGAAGGCCATTCTACATTGGAGGAACTCCAATGTAGAATGGCCTTCCATGGATCAGTACCATCAAACTTGGCCTTCTTACAAAGATTCTTCACTATCTTGACAGCCAATTCCGCTTTGCCATTGGCTTGCGGGTTCCTCGGGGATGAGGTAACATGCTCAAATCCCCAATCTGTAGAGAAACATCTGAATTGCTCACATGCAAATTGAGGTCCATTATCCGAGATGACTATCCGGCTGGCCATAACATGCAAACTGTGGTTTCCAACGCTTGATGGTAGTATCAGCAGACAGGTCAGGAAGTACCTCAATCTCCCAAAAGTCGGAATAGTGATCAACAATTAGTAGAAAATCCTGGCCAGCATTATTCACTAAGTCCATGCTTACAATTTGCCAAGGCCGGGTGGGCAGCACATGCGACATCATAGGTTCTTTCTGTTGTGCCTGCGCATATTCATTGCATGCCGAGCAACAGCTAACAAAGTCTCTAATCTCGTTCTGCATGTTGGGCCAGTATAGGGTATCACGTGCTTGCCTATAGCATGCTTCTCCTCCAATGTGACTGGCATGAATACGAGTCAGCATCTCCCATCTTAAAGATTTAGGAATGATGACCCTTGGCCCCTTGTACAGTATACCATCCTGAATGGCGATTTCATCTCTGAAAGTCCAATATTCTCTCACAAGTAATGGGGCTTCCAACTTGAAATCAGGCCAACCATTCAGAACAACATATTTAAGAGCCTGCAAACTCTCATCAGTTTCAGTGTGCTGTTTTATCTGAAGCAATCGTTGGTCCGTGACGTTTAAATAGTCTGAATGATTATTCTGTGACAGGACCTCCAGGTCCCGCTGAACATTGCAAACTGTGTGTTGTGCATACTCAGGTGTACCACCTGCTGCTGTAGCTCTGCTAAGAGTGTCAATAATGTACATTTCAGGACCAGGTTTATAGACATTTAGGCAATAGTTTTGTAACGTGACAACATGCTCTGTAGACGTTTGGGTGCACACAAAAGTGGTTTCTGGAAAATAGAAATCAGAGGTTTATGGTGAGTTTCTGCCGTGATCTCGTCGCGCCCATAGAGGTAGTGGTGAAAGCGCTGGCAGGCAAACACTATACTCAGACATTCCTCTTCTATTTGTGCGTAGTTTTGTTCTGTAAGAGTCAGTGCCCTTGAAGCAAAAGCGATAGGCTGGCCAGCTTGCAATAGACAACACCCAAGTCCAGTTTTGCTTGCATCACTTTGAATAGTTACAGGTTTAGTAACGTCATAGTACTTCAGGACAGGTGTGTCCGTGACCAAGCGTTTGATGTCCTGCACTGCATTATCATGCTTAGGAAGCCAATGCCAAACAGCGTCCTTGTCCAGAAGCCTTCTCAATGGCTCGCAGACCTCTGAGAGGTGTGGTAGGAATTTTGCTAGGTAGGTAACAAATCCAATGAAGCGCTGCAGGGATTTCACATTTGCTGGCTGCGGCATATCCAGTATGGCTCTGATTTTTTCTGGGTCAGCCTTCAAACCCTCCCAGGTTAGAATGTGTCCATGAAAGTGGACCTCTTTGACCTTGAATTGCAGATTTTTCATGCCAAGTCTCAATTTTACCTGCCTACAGCGATTCATCAGTTCCAGCAGTTTGCCATCATGATCTTGCTCTGCTTCCTCATCTGTGTCCCCACAGCCAACCACAAGGATGTCATCAGCTATTGGTTCAATACCACCGAGTCCAGCCAATAGTTCATGTTGTTTACGTTGATACACCTCTGGTGCAACTGATACTCCAAAAGGCAGTTTGAGCCATCTTTTCCTGCCCCACGGAGTCCAGAAGGTTGTCATGTAACTACTTGCATCATCCAACTTACTGTAAAAATGCATCCCGGGCATCAACAAGCGTGAACAGACGTGCCTTTGGCAGCTTGTACAAAACATCCTCGAGAGTTGGCATGATGTAGTGAGATCGTCTCAGTGCCATATTTAAGAATTTGGGATCTATGCATATTCGTAGCTTATTTGGCTTCCTGACAATCACCATGTTACTTATCCAGCCAGTTGGGTCAGTCACTGGTGCCAAGTCTCCATTGGCCTCATACTGGTCAAGCTGTGCCTTAACTGCCTGTTTTAATGCCACCAGCACATTGCGTGGTGCACATTGGACTGGAGGGACACTCACATCAAGGTGGAAATGAACTTCCCCTGGTACAGATTCCACTGGCCCAGTAAACACATCACTAAATTCCTTTAGCAGCAGTTGTTTTGTCAAGGGCCCCTTGGATAGATTGTCCATCACATTAAGCTCTGCAGGGATGGAGAAACGTATCAGCCCTAGACGCTCACAGGATGAGCCAGACAACAGTGGCTTTTGGCTGCTTCCACAATTTCAAACTCCAGCTTGTGTGTTAGTCCACGTATGGCACATTCTGTCTTGAAGAGCCCTAGAGATTTCAATACTGTGCTGTCCATATCTCTGCCTGTAAGGACCCAGGACTTTTTATGGACTATGTTCCTGCCTGCTGCCTGGACACCAAGTCCCAAACAATCTTGCCACTGATCCCCGTGTAGTCTGGGCATCTGGGGGACTCCATGTGACTATCTCTTCCCTCATAAATCTGAAAATTACACGTGTAGCCTGTTGCCATATCACAGGTCTACATATTGACCCCAGATCTGGCACGCGTGTTGGGGAGATACTGTTTGAATGCAAGGAGGCCAGAAAAATGAACGAGGAACTCATCTAGGTAGAAGTTTTGCTGGGGAGTATAGACATCATAAGGCGATTTACGAGGGGATACGATCAATTTCTGTCTGTCTGTAGCCCAACCTGTCCTCGTTTATCTCCTACCACCAGATCCGGGGAAATAAAGCTCTCCACACAGAAGTGTAAAAGAAGTATTTCTAAAAGTTTAATACAAAGCAAGAGAAGATATACAGAAACTCAACAGGCGTTTCTAAATCAGGATAACCAATGAAACATTCTACTCTTCTCAGTATAGTTACGTGAAGAACAGAAACTGTAAAAAGACAAACTCCTTGTCTTTCCCCCTGCCCACAACCCCCCCCAGCCTATCCATCACCACCACCAACACCACTATCATTCCCGCCCCGCAAGCCAAAGTCCTTGGCGTCATTCTTGACTCGAACCTCTCCTTCCTCCCTCATGTCAAATCACTTGCAAACACCTGCAGGCTCCATCTTCGCAACATTGCCAAGATACGTACATTCCTCACCCCAGACACCACCAAACTACTCGTACACTCCCTCATCATCTCACGCCTTGACTACTGCAACTCTCTTCTCACTGGCCTACCCCAGTGCAGGCTCTCCCCGCTCCAGACCATCCTGAACTCAGCGGCCAGACTCATCTACCTCACCACCCGCTCCACCTCTGCCACCCCCCTCTGCCTCTCCCTCCACTGGCTCCCGATTGCCCAACGCATCAAATTTAAACTTCTAATCCTGACTTACAAAGCCGTTCACAACACTGCTCCTGACTACCTCACCAATCTGATCCCCAAGTACCACCCTACCCGTACCCTTCGCTCCTCACAGGACCTCCTTCTATCCTGCTCCCTGGTCTCCTCCTCCCATGCACGACTGCAGGACTTCTCCAGGTCCTCCCCTATCCTCTGGAACTCACTGCCCCAATCCATCCGACTGTCGCCTTCCCTCCCCACATTCAGGCGCTCCCTCAAAACCCATCTCTTCAGGGAAGCCTACCCCACCCTCACCTAACGGCCATCCTCCCTCATTCCTCCCACCACTTCATCCCCCTCAGCCACTTCATTCCCCTCAGCCACTTCCTATTGTTCCACTACCCCCTCCCTCCTAGATTGTAAGCTTGAAAGAGTAGGGCCCTCTTACCCCTCGTACGCGGTCTGTTTTTGTTGTACTGTGCCATGTATTGTCCCCCCTATTGTACAGCGCTGAGCAAACCCTTTGGCGCTATATAAACTCCATGTAATAAATAATAATAATAAATAAATAACTGCAAATGGCTGAGAGGTGCCATATAAAGTGCATCCGCTTACAGAGAAATGAGACTTACTGCCTACATGTAAGCTGTTACATATCTGAAATGGAGGCATTATACAAGATGGAGGCCAGTTTAAAGACATGTCTCCTTACATGAGGGGCAACATTTTGTGATCATATTCAGGGTCCCCCCGAGGACAGCAGACTGTATTGTTGAAAAGCATAAATCGCATTATATTCTCATACGCTACACAAGCTAACGCTATCTGAAGTCACCCGTGACACTAATACAGTGATCAGGGAAAATCTGTACCCTGTAATAAGGACTCTGGTGGCAGGGGGTTGAAAGGGTTACCTGGGGGGGGGGGGAATCAGGGGGATAAAATGTACCCAACTCTGTGTCTGAGTGTAAAGTGTGCTGCTGTGACTCAGATCTGCTCTCTTCTCTCTCTGGAACAGGAAAGGGCTCCAGCAGAGACGATTGGGTCAGTTCCTGTGTCTGTGTTCTGTAGACACCGGCACAGGATGAGCTCTGATTGGTTACAACCGATCAGCAGGTCCAGGCCAAACCTCATTGTCCTGGATCTGGTGACTGATCGGTGCTGTACTGAATCACAGCACCGCCGGCCTGGGAACACGCAGGGAGCACGGATCACGTGTATATACAGTGAGGAACAGAAGTATTTGAACCCCCTGCAATTCTGCAAGTTCTCCCACTTCTCCATCATGGAGGGTCTGACATTCGCATTGCAGGGGATTCCCACTCTGAGGACAGAATTCAGGAGATCACATTGCAGGGGATTCCCACTCTGAGGACAGAATTCAGGAGATCACATTGTATGATTTGTAAAGAATGTATTTGTCTCGCACGGCTGAACAGAAGTATTTGAACCCCTGAGAAACAGCAAGAATTCTGTCTCTCAAAGACCTGTTACTGCGCCTTTATAAAGTCCCCCTCTACTCCACTCATTCATCTCACTTAGTAGCACCTGTCTGAGCTCTTTAAAGACACCTGTCCACCCCACAGTCAGTCAGACGCCAACTACTACCATGGGCAAGACCAAAGAGCTGTCAAAAGACACCAGAGACAAAATTGTGGACCTCCACAAGGCTGGAAAGGGCTACGGGGCAATTGCCAAGCAGCTTGGTGAAAATAGATCAACTGTTGGAGCAATTGTTAGAAAATGGAAGAGGCTAAAGACGACTGTCAGTCTCCCTCGGACTGGGGCCCCATGCAAGATGTCCCCTCGTGGGGTATCACTGATGATAAGAAAGGTGAGGAATCAGCCCAGAACTACAAGGGGGGAGCTGGTCAATGACGTGAAGAGAGCTGGGACCACAGTTTCACAGGTCACTGTCGGTAGAACACTACGCCGTCATGGTTTCCAATCATGCATTGCACGGAAGGTTCCCCTGCTCAAGTCATCACATGTCCAGGCCCGTCTGAAGGTTCCCCTGCTCAAGTCATCACATGTCCAGGCCCGTCTGAAGGTTGCCAATCACCATCTGGATGATCTAGAGGAGACATGGGAGGAAGTCATGTGGTCAGAGGAGGCATGGGAGGAAGTCATGTGGTCAGAGGAGGCATGGGAGAAAGTCATGTGGTCAGAGGAGACCAAAGGAGAACTTTTTGGTCTAAACTTCACTCGTCGTGTTTGGAGGAAAAAGAAGGATGAGTTGAATCCCAAGAACACCATCCCTACTGTGAATCATGGGGGTGGTAACATCATGCTTTGGGGGGGCTTTTTCTGTGAAGGGGACAGGACAACTGCACTGTATTAAGGAGAGGATGAATGGGGCCATTTATGGTGAGATTTTCAGCAACAACCCCCTTCCCTCAGTCAGAGCATTGAAGACGGGTCGTGGCTGGGTCTTCCAACATGACAACGACCCGAAGCACACAGCCAGAACCAAGGAGTGGCCCCGTAAGAAGCATATCAAGGTTCTGGAGTGGCCTAGCCAGTCTCCACACCTAAATCCAATAGAACATCTTTGGAGGGAGCTGAAACTCTGTGTAGCTCAGCGACAGCCCCGAAACCCGACAGATCTAGAGGAGATCGGTGTGGAGGAGTCGGCCAAAGTCCCTGTTGCAGTGAAAACCTGGCCAAGGACTACAGGAGACGTCTGAATTCTGTAATTGCAGACAAAGGCTTCTGTACCAAATATTAACACAGATCTTCTCAGGGGTTCAAATACTTCTGTTCAGCCGTGCGAGACAAATACATTCTTTACAAATCATACAATGTGATCTCCTGAATTCTGTCCTCAGAGTGGGAATGTCCTGCAATTCGCACGATTATCTATCCACAAAACAGGCTGCAGATCAAAAGATCAAGATATAAAAACAGTCCTCCCCCCAAAAAAACACCCCCCACCTCCCCCACACAGACATCTCTCATCAGGTTTGTCCTAAAACTGCATTTCACTCTAAATAAGCAATCTATAGCCAAGTGCAGATTTGGAAGAGCAGAGCGATGGACATGTGTTAGGATTACAATGCAGAGATAACAAACAATCATTGTACAATAAACACAAATACATCTTAGAAGGAAGAACATGCAAAACATTTATAGCCCACATCAACACACAGCGTGAGTGTGACCTGGGGCAATTCACCACAATGTCCCCCCCCCAAACACAGCGTGAGTGTGACCTGGGGCAATTCACCACAATGCCCCCCCCCCAAACACAGCGTGAGTGTGGCCTGGGGCAATTCACCACAATGTCCCTCCCCCAAACACAGCGTGAGTGTGACCTGGGGCAATTCACCACAATGCCCCCCCCAAACACAGCGTGAGTGTGGCCTGGGGCAATTCACCACAATGTCCCCCCCCCCAAACACAGCGTGTGACCTGGGGCAATTCACCAAAATGCCCCCCCCCCAAACACAGCGTGAGTGTGACCTGGGGCAATTCACCACAATGCCCCCCCCCAAACACAGCGTGAGTGTGGCCTGGGGCAATTCACCACAATGTCCCCCCCCCCAAACACAGCGTGTGACCTGGGGCAATTCACCACAATGTCCCCCCCCCAAACAAAGCGTGAGTGTGGCCTGGGGCAATTCACCACAATGTCCCCCCTCCAAACAGCGTGAGTGTGACCTGGGGCAATTCACCACAATGCCCCCCCCCCAAACACAGCGTGAGTGTGGCCTGGGGCAATTCACCACAATGTCCCTCCCCCAAACACAGCGTGAGTGTGACCTGGGGCAATTCACCACAATGCCCCCCCCAAACACAGCGTGAGTGTGGCCTGGGGCAATTCACCACAATGTCCCCCCCCCCAAACACAGCGTGTGACCTGGGGCAATTCACCACAATGCCCCCCCCCCAAACACAGCGTGAGTGTGACCTGGGGCAATTCACCACAATGCCCCCCCCCAAACACAGCGTGAGTGTGGCCTGGGGCAATTCACCACAATGTCCCCCCCCCCCAAACACAGCGTGTGACCTGGGGCAATTCACCACAATGTCCCCCCCCCAAACAAAGCGTGAGTGTGGCCTGGGGCAATTCACCACAATGTCCCCCCTCCAAACACAGCGTGAGTGTGACCTGGGGCAATTCACCACAATGTCCCCCCCCCAAACACAGCGTGTGACCTGGGGCAATTCACCACAATGTCCCCCCCCCAAACACAGCGTGAGTGTGGCCTGGGGCAATTCACCACAATGTCCCCCCTCCAAACACAGCGTGAGTGTGACCTGGGGCAATTCACCACAATGTCCCCCCTCCAAACACAGCGTGAGTGTGACCTGGGGCAATTCACCACAATGGCCCCCCCCCCAAACACAGCGTGAGTGTGGCCTGGGGCAATTCACCACAATGTCCCCCCCCCCAAACACAGCGTGTGACCTGGGGCAATTCACCACAACGTCCCCCCCCCAAACATAGCGTGAGTGTGACCTGGGGGCAATTCACCACAATGTCCCCCCCCAAACACAGCGTGAGTGTGGCCTGGGGCAATTCATCACAATATCCCCCCCCCCAAACACAGCGTGAGTGTGGCCTGGGGCAATTCACCACAATGTCCCCCCCCCCAAACACAGCGTGAGTGTGGCCTGGGGGCAATTCATCACAATGTCCCCCCCCAAACACAGCGTGAGTGTGGCCTGGGGCAATTCACCACAATATCTCTTCCTCCCCCCCAAACACAGCGTGAGTGTTACCTGGGGGCAATTCACCACAATGCCCCCCCCCAAACACAGCGTGAGTGTGGCCTGGGGCAAATCACCACAATGTCCCCCCCCCAAACACAGCGTGAGTGTGGCCTGCGGCAATTCACCACAATCTCTCTCCAACCCCCCAAACACAGCGTGAGTGTGGCCTGGGGCAATTCACCACAATATCTCTCCCCCCCCAAACACAGCGTGAGTGTGGCCTGGGGGCAATTCAACACAAAATCTCTTCCTCCCCCAAACAGTGTGAGTGTGGCCTGGGGCAATTCACCACAATGTCGTCCCCCCCCCCCCCAAACACAGCGTTAGTGTGGCCTGGGGCAATTCACCACAATATCTCTCCCCCCAAACACAGCGTGAGTGTGGCCTGGGGCAATTCACCACAATATCTCTTCCTCCCTCCCCCCAAACACAGCGTGTGTGTGGCCTGGGGCAATTCACCACAATGTCCCCCCCCCCCAAACACAGCGTTAGTGTGGCCTGGGGCAATTCACCACAATATCTCTCCCCCCAAACACAGCGTGAGTGTGGCCTGGGGCAATTCACCACAATATCTCTTCCTCCCCCCCCAAACACAGCGTGAGTATGACCTGGGGCAATTCACCACAATATCTCTTCCTCCCCCAAACACAGTGTGATTGTGGCCTGGGGGCAATTCACCACAATGTCTCTCCCCCCCCAAACACAGCGTGAGTGTGGCCTGGGGGCAATTCACCACAATATCTCTTCCCCCCAAACACAGCGTGAGTGTGGCCTGGGGCAATTCACCACAATATCTCTTCCCCCCAAACACAGCGTGAGTGTGGCCTGGGGCAATTCACCACAATATCTCTCCCCCCCCAAACACAGCGTGAGTGTGGCCTGGGGCAATTCACCACAATATCTCTCCCCCCCCAAACACAGCATGAGTGTGGCCTGGGGGCAATTCACCACAATGTCCCCCCCAAACACAGCATGAGTGTGGCCTGGGGCAATTCACCACAATATCTCTCCCCCCAAACACAGCGTGAGTGTGGCCTGGGGCAATTCACCACAATATCTCTCCCCCCCAAACACAGCGTGAGTGTGGCCTGGGGCAATTCACCACAATATCTCTCCCCCCCAAACACAGCGTGAGTGTGGCCTGGGGGCAATTCACCACAATGTCCCCCCCAAACACAGCGTGAGTGAAGCCTGGGGCAATTCACCACAATATCTCTTCCTCCCCCCCCAAAACACAGCGTGAGTGTGGCCTGGGGCAATTCACCACAATATCTCTCCCCCCCAAACACAGCGTGAGTATGGCCTGGGGCAATTCACCACAATATCTCTCCCCCCCAAACACAGCGTGAGTGTGGCCTGGGGGCAATTCACCACAATGTCCCCCCCAAACACAGCGTGAGTGTGGCCTGGGGCAATTCACCACAATATCTCTTCCCCCCAAACAGAGCGTGAGTGTGGCCTGGGGCAATTCACCACAATATCTCTCCCCCCCCAAACACAGCGTGAGTGTGGCCTGGGGGCAATTCACCACAATGTCCCCCCCAAACAGCGTGAGTGTGGCCTGGGGCAATTCACCACAATATCTCTCCCCCCAAACACAGCGTGAGTGTGGCCTGGGGCAATTCACCACAATATCTCTCCCCCCCAAACACAGCGCGAGTGTGGCCTGGGGCAATTCACCACAATATCTCTCCCCCCCCAAACACAACGTGAGTGTGGCCTGGGGCAATTCACCACAATGTCCCCCCCAAACAGCGTGAGTGTGGCCTGGGGGCAATTCACCACAATATCTCTCCCCCCAAACACAGCGTGTGTGTGGCCTGGGGCAATTCACCACAATGTTCCCCCCCAAACAAAGCGTGAGTGTGACCTGGGGCAATTCACCACAATATCTCTTCCTCCCCCCCCAAACACAGCGTGAGTGTGGCCTGGGGCAATTCACCACAATGCCCCCCCCAAACACAGCGTGAGTGTGGCCTGGGGCAATTCACCACAATATCTCTTCCTCCCCCAAACACAGTGTGAGTGTGGCCTGGGGCAATTCACCACAATATCTCTTCCCCCCAAACAGAGCGTGAGTGTGGCCTGGGGCAATTCACCACAATATCTCTCCCCCCCCAAACACAGCGTGAGTGTGGCCTGGGGGCAATTCACCACAATGTCCCCCCCAAACACAGTGTGAGTGTGGCCTGGGGCAATTCACCACAATATCTCTCCCCCCCAAACAGCGCGAGTGTGGCCTGGGGCAATTCACCACAATATCTCTCCCCCCCAAATACAACGTGAGTGTGGCCTGGGGGCAATTCACCACAATGTCCCCCCCAAACACAGCGTGAGTGTGGCCTGGGGCAATTCACCACAATGTCCCCCCCCCCCCAAACAGAGTGAGTGTGACCTGGGGCAACTCACCACAATGTACCCCCCAAACACAGCGTGAGTGTGGCCTGGGGCAATTCACCACAATATCTCTCCCCCCAAACACAGCGTGTGTGGCCTGGGGCAATTTACCACAATGTCCGCCCCCCCAAACACAGCGTGTGTGACCTGGGGCAATTCACCACAATATCTCTCCCCCCCAAACACAACGTGAGTGTGGCCTGGGGGCAATTCACCACAATGTCCCCCCCAAACACAGCGTGAGTGTAGCCTGGGGCAATTCACCACAATATCTCTCCCCCCAAACACAGCGTGTGTGTGGCCTGGGGCAATTCACCACAATGTCCGCCCCCCCAAACACCGCGTGTGTGACCTGGGGCAATTCACCACAATATCTCTTCCTCCCCCCCCAAACACAGCGTGAGTGTGGCCTGGGGCAATTCACCACAATGCCCCCCCCAAACACAGCGTGAGTGTGGCCTGGGGCAATTCACCACAATATCTCTTCCTCCCCCCCAAACACAGCGTGAGTGTGGCCTGGGGCAATTCACCACAATGCCCCCCCCAAACACAGCGTGAGTGTGGCCTGGGGCAATTCACCACAATATCTCTTCCTCCCCCAAACACAGCGTGAGTGTGGCCTGAGGGCAATTCACCACAATGTCCCCCCCAAACACAGCGTGAGTGTGGCCTGGGGCAATTCACCACAATATCTCTTCCCCCCAAACAGAGCGTGAGTGTGGCCTGGGGCAATTCACCACAATATCTCTCCCAAACACAGCGTGAGTGTGGCCTGGGGCAATTCACCACAATATCTCTCCCCCCCAAACACAGCGTGAGTGTGGCCTGGGGCAATTCACCACAATATCTCTTCCTCCCCCAAACACAGTGTGAGTGTGGCCTGGGGGCAATTCACCACAATGTCCCCCCCAAACACAGCATGAGTGTGGCCTGGGGCAATTCACCACAATATCTCTTCCCCCCAAACAGAGCGTGAGTGTGGCCTGGGGCAATTCACCACAATATCTCTCCCCCCCCAAACACAGCGTGAGTGTGGCCTGGGGGCAATTCACCACAATGTCCCCCCCAAACACAGCGTGAGTGTGGCCTGGGGCAATTCACCACAATATCTCTCCCCCCAAACACAGCGTGAGTGTGGCCTGGGGCAATTCACCACAATATCTCTCCCCCCCAAACACAGCGTGAGTGTGGCCTGGGGGCAATTCACCACAATGTCCCCCCCAAACACAGCGTGAGTGTGGCCTGGGGGCAATTCACCACAATATCTCTTCCTCCCCCCCAAAACACAGCGTGAGTGTGGCCTGGGGGCAATTCACCACAATGTCTCTCCCCCCCAAACACAGCGTGAGTGTGGCCTGGGGGCAATTCACCACAATGTCCCCCCCAAACACAGCGTGAGTGTGGCCTGGGGCAATTCACCACAATATCTCTCCCCCCCAAACACAGCGTGAGTGTGGCCTGGGGCAATTCACCACAATGTCCCCCCCAAACACAGCGTGAGTGTGGCCTGGGGCAATTCACCACAATATCTCTCCCCCCAAACACAGCATGAGTGTGGCCTGGGGCAATTCACCACAATGCCCCCCCCCAAAACACAGCGTGAGTGTGGCCTGGGGCAATTCACCACAATATCTCTCCCCCCCCAAACACAGCGTGAGTGTGGCCTGGGGGCAATTCACCACAATGTCCCCCCCAAACACAGAGTGAGTGTGGCCTGGGGCAATTCACCACAATATCTCTCCCCCCCAAACACAGCGTGAGTGTGGCCTGGGGCAATTCACCACAATATCTCTTCCTCCCCCAAACACAGTGTGAGTGTGGCCTGGGGGCAATTCACCACAATGTCTCTCCCCCCCCCAAACACAGCGTGAGTGTGGCCTGGGGGCAATTCACCACAATGTCGTCCCCCCCCCCCAAAACACAGCGTGAGTGTGGCCTGGGGCAATTCACCACAATGTCCCCCCCCCCCAAACACAGCGTGAGTGTGGCCTGGGGGCAATTCATCACAATGTCCCCCCCCCAAACACAGCGTGAGTGTGGCCTGGGGCAATTCACCACATTATCTCTTCCTCCCCCCCAAACACAGCGTGAGTGTGACCTGGAGGCAATTCACCACAATGCCCCCCCCCAAACACAGCGTGAGTGTGGCCTGGGGCAATTCACCACAATCTCTTTCCCCCCCACCAAACACAACGCGAGTGTGGCCTGGGGCAATTCACCACAATCTCTCTCCCCCCCGCCAACACAGCGTGAGTGTGGCCTGGGGCAATTCACCACAATATCTCTCCCCCCCCCAAACACAGCGTGAGTGTGGCCTGGGGGCAATTCACCACAATACCTCTTCCTCCCCCAAATACAGTGTGAGTGTGGCCTGGGGCAATTCACCACAATATCTCTCCCCCCCCAAACACAGCGTGAGTGTGGCCTGGGGGCAATTCACCACAATGTCGTCCCCCCCCCCCCCCCCAAACACAGCGTGAGTGTGGCCTGGGGGCAATTCACCACAATACCTCTTCCTCCCCCAAATACAGTGTGAGTGTGGCCTGGGGCAATTCACCACAATATCTCTCCCCCCAAACACAGCGTGAGTGTGGCCTGGGGCAATTCACCACAATATCTCTTCCTCCCCCCCCAAACACAGCGTGAGTGTGGCCTGGGGCAATTCACCACAATGCCCCCCCCCCCCCCCAAACACAGCGTGAGTATGGCCTGGGGCAATTCACCACAATATCTCTTCCTCCCCCCCAAACACAGCATGAGTGTGGCCTGGGGCAATTCACCACAATGCCCCCCCCCCCAAACACAGCGTGAGTGTGGCCTGGGGCAATTCACCACAATGTCCCCCCCAAACACTGCGTGAGTGTGGCCTGGGGCAATTCACCACAATATCTCTTCCCCCCAAACACAGCGTGAGTGTGGCCTGGGGGCAATTCACCACAATGTCCCCCCCAAACACAGCGTGAGTGTGGCCTGGGGCAATTCACCACAATATCTCTCCCCCCAAACACAGCGTGAGTGTGGCCTGGGGCAATTCACCACAATATCTCTTCCTCCCCCAAACACAGCGTGAGTGTGGCCTGGGGGCAATTCACCACAATGTCCCCCCCCCCAAACACAGCGTGAGTGTGGCCTGGGGCAATTCCCCACAATGTCCCCCCCCCAAACACAGCGTGAGTGTGACCTGGGGCAATTCACCACAATGCCCCCCCCCCAAACACAGCGTGAGTGTGGCCTGGGGCAATTCACCACAATGTCCCCCCCCCCAAACACAGCGTGTGACCTGGGGCAATTCACCACAATGTCCCCCCCCCAAACACAGCGTGAGTGTGGCCTGGGGGCAATTCACCACAATATCTCTTCCCCCCCAAACACAGCGAGAGTGTGACCTGGGGGCAATTCACCACAATGTCCCCCCCCCAAACATAGCGTGAGTGTGACCTGGGGCAATTCACCACAATGTCCCCCCCCAAACACAGCGTGAGTGTGGCCTGGGGCAATTCACCACAATGTCCCCCCCCAAACACAGCGTGAGTGTGGCCTGGGGCAATTCATCACAATTTCCCCCCCCCAAACACAGCGTGAGTGTGACCTGGGGCAATTCACCACAATGTCCCCCCCCCAAACACAGTGTGAGCGTGGCCTGGGGCAATTCACCACAATATCCCCCCCCCCAAACACAGCGTGAGTGTGGCCTGGGGGCAATTCACCACAATGCCCCCCCCCAAACACAGCGTGAGTGTGGCCTGGGGCAAATCACCACAATGTCCCCCCCCCAAACACAGCGTGAGTGTGGCCTGCGGCAATTCACCACAATCTCTCTACAACCCCCAAACACAGCGTGAGTGTGGCCTGGGGCAATTCACCACAATATCTCTCCCCCCAAACACAGCGTGAGTGTGGCCTGGGGCAATTCACCACAATATCTCTCCCCCCCCCCAAACACAGCGTGAGTGTGGCCTGGGGGCAATTCACCACAATGTCGTCCCCCCCCCCCAAACAGCGTTAGTGTGGCCTGGGGCAATTCACCACAATATCTCTCCCCCCAAACACAGCGTGAGTGTGGCCTGGGGCAATTCACCACAATATCTCTCCCCCCAAACACAGCGTGAGTATGACCTGGGGCAATTCACCACAATATCTCTTCCTCCCCCCCCAAACACAGCGTGAGTGTGGCCTGGGGAAATTCACCACAATGCCCCCCCCCCCCCCCAAACACAGCGTGAGTGTGGCCTGGGGCAATTCACCACAATATCTCTTCCTCCCCCAAACACAGCGTGAGTGTGGCCTGGGGCAATTCACCACAATATCTCTTCCTCCCCCAAACACAGTGTGAGTGTGGCCTGGGGGCAATTCACCACAATGTCTCCCCCCCCCCAAACACAGAGTGAGTGTGGCCTGGGGGCAATTCACCACAATATCTCTTCCCCCCCAAACACAGCGTGAGTGTGGCCTGGGGCAATTCACCACAATATCTCTTCCCCCCAAACACAGCGTGAGTGTGGCCTGGGGCAATTCACCACAATATCTCTCCCCCCCAAACACAGCGTGAGTGTGGCCTGGGGCAATTCACCACAATATCTCCCCCCCCCCCAAACACAGCATGAGTGTGGCCTGGGGGCAATTCACCACAATGTCCCCCCCAAACACAGCATGAGTGTGGCCTGGGGCAATTCACCACAATATCTCTCCCCCCAAACACAGCGTGAGTGTGGCCTGGGGCAATTCACCACAATATCTCTCCCCCCCCAAACACAGCGTGAGTGTGGCCTGGGGCAATTCACCACAATATCTCTCCCCCCCCCAAACACAGCGTTAGTGTGGCCTGGGGCAATTCACCACAATATCTCTCCCCCCAAACACAGCGTGAGTGTGGCCTGGGGCAATTCACCACAATATCTCTCCCCCCCCAAACACAGCGTGAGTGTGGCCTGGGGGCAATTCACCACAATATCTCTTCCTCCCTCCCCCCAAACACAGCGTGTGTGTGGCCTGGGGCAATTCACCACAATGTCCCCCCCCCCCAAACACAGCGTTAGTGTGGCCTGGGGCAATTCACCACAATATCTCTCCCCCCAAACACAGCGTGAGTGTGGCCTGGGGCAATTCACCACAATATCTCTTCCTCCCTCCCCCCAAACACAGCGTGAGTATGACCTGGGGCAATTCACCACAATATCTCTTCCTCCCCCCCCAAACACAGCGTGAGTGTGGCCTGGGGAAATTCACCACAATGCCCCCCCCCCCCCAAACACAGCGTGAGTGTGGCCTGGGGCAATTCACCACAATATCTCTTCCTCCCCCAAACACAGCGTGAGTGTGGCCTGGGGCAATTCACCACAATATCTCTTCCTCCCCCAAACACAGTGTGAGTGTGGCCTGGGGGCAATTCACCACAATGTCTCTCCCCCCCCCAAACACAGCGTGAGTGTGGCCTGGGGGCAATTCACCACAATATCTCTTCCCTCCCAAACACAGCGTGAGTGTGGCCTGGGGCAATTCACCACAATATCTCTTCCCCCCAAACACAGCGTGAGTGTGGCCTGGGGCAATTCACCACAATATCTCTCCCCCCCAAACACAGCGTGAGTGTGGCCTGGGGCAATTCACCACAATATCTCTCCCCCCCCCAAACACAGCATGAGTGTGGCCTGGGGGCAATTCACCACAATGTCCCCCCCAAACACAGCATGAGTGTGGCCTGGGGCAATTCACCACAATATCTCTCCCCCCCCAAACACAGCGTGAGTGTGGCCTGGGGCAATTCACCACAATATCTCTCCCCCCCCAAACACAGCGTGAGTGTGGCCTGGGGCAATTCACCACAATTTCGTCCCCCCCCCCCCCCCCAAACACAGCGTTAGTGTGGCCTGGGGCAATTCACCACAATATCTCTCCCCCCAAACACAGCGTGAGTGTGGCCTGGGGCAATTCACCACAATATCTCTCCCCCCCCCAAACACAGCGTGAGTGTGGCCTGGGGGCAATTCACCACAATGTCGTCCCCCCCCCCCCCAAACACAGCGTTAGTGTGGCCTGGGGCAATTCACCACAATATCTCTCCCCCCAAACACAGCGTGAGTGTGGCCTTGGGCAATTCACCACAATATCTCTTCCTCCCTCCCCCCAAACACAGCGTGTGTGTGGCCTGGGGCAATTCACCACAATGTCCCCCCCCCCCAAACACAGCGTTAGTGTGGCCTGGGGCAATTCACCACAATATCTCTCCCCCCAAACACAGCGTGAGTGTGGCCTGGGGCAATTCACCACAATATCTCTTCCTCCCTCCCCCCAAACACAGCGTGAGTATGACCTGGGGCAATTCACCACAATATCTCTTCCTCCCCCCCAAACACAGCGTGAGTGTGGCCTGGGGAAATTCACCACAATGCCCCCCCCCCCCCCCAAACACAGCGTGAGTGTGGCCTGGGGCAATTCACCACAATATCTCTTCCTCCCCCAAACACAGCGTGAGTGTGGCCTGGGGCAATTCACCACAATATCTCTTCCTCCCCCAAACACAGTGTGAGTGTGGCCTGGGGGCAATTCACCACAATGTCTCTCCCCCCCCAAACACAGCGTGAGTGTGGCCTGGGGGCAATTCACCACAATATCTCTTCCCCCCCAAACACAGCGTGAGTGTGGCCTGGGGCAATTCACCACAATATCTCTTTCCCCCAAACACAGCGTGAGTGTGGCCTGGGGCAATTCACCACAATATCTCTCCCCCCAAACACAGCGTGAGTGTGGCCTGGGGCAATTCACCACAATATCTCTCCCCCCCCCAAACACAAGCATGAGTGTGGCCTGGGGGCAATTCACCACAATGTCCCCCCCAAACACAGCATGAGTGTTGCCTGGGGCAATTCACCACAATATCTCTCCCCCCCAAACACAGCGTGAGTGTGGCCTGGGGCAATTCACCACAATATCTCTCCCCCCCAAACACAGCGTG